>NC_074678.1:38684398-38936898 GCF_029448725.1 Salvelinus fontinalis | reverse complement strand
TCATACAGTCATACAGTCACAGTGCTGCCGCTAGCCTAATCATACAGTCATACAGTCACAGTGCTGCAGCCAGCTTAATCATACAGTCATACAGTCACAGTTGCTGCAGCCAGCTTAATCATACAGTCATACAGTCACAGTGCTGCAGCCAGCTTAATCATACAGTCATACAGTCACAGTGTATGTGACTATTACAGGGTCAGATTAAAGCTTCTCACTTTCTTATCAAAGCAACAATTACTTAAAAGATATTTCCGCCAAGGGGAGTTATTTTGGGATGCTAATATGCGGGAAATATGCAAGAAAGAGAGATGGGGAGATGGAGAGGGTTTATGCAAAAATTAAATATAAATCCTCTAAAAAGTGTGCAGCTAATTTGTCCCCCAGGCTTTGCTCTCCTCAGAGAGCGCTGTGCTCAGGTGCATGACTGAGATAAGATAACACACCTTGAACTAACACAACAGAGCTACTGGATCAGAGGTACTATGGTTGGATTTGATGGTGAGAGTAAGTGACAAGTGCACCAGTAGAAAACTGATATTCTTGTCATGTTTACAGCAACATGTCATGATGCACTGAGGCACATTTGATCTGATATATTAAAGAATGCCATCCCCATATTTCCCAGGATAGGACTTTTAGATTCAGTGTAAGTGAACTATGCATTTAATCATGGTTTTCAAAAACAACAGTGACAAAGTATGTGAGAAAGAGAGAGAGGAGAGAGAGGGAGAGAAAGAGAAAGAGGGAGAGAAAGAAGGGGGGAGAAAGACAGACAAAGAGGGAGGGAGGGAGGGAGGGAGGGAGGGAGGGAGGGAGGGAGGAAAAGGGAGAGAACCATCACAGCTATTCAGCTTGGATTCAGAAGGCAGCAGAAAGAGCAGGAGGCTGGTGGTACCTTATTTGGGGAGGACGGGCTCATAGTATTGTCTGGAACGGAATGAATGAAATGGTATCGAATTCATGTGTTTGATACCATTCAATTCACTCCATTCAAGACATTATTATGAGCCGTTTTTCCCTCAGCAGCCTCCTGTTCTGTGTTTGTGTTTGTGTGTGGCTTTCCAGATGAAAATAAGCCTTCCATCCTCTATCCTCATGTACTTTAATCAGATATGACCATGCAGCCAGACAAACGCTTGATTCCACCTCTCTACTCATCCACTTGTTTCCCTCTGTCCCTCATTCAATTCTCTTCCTTCTCCCTCTCCTCTCCCCTCCTCTCTGAATTAAGCTCTCCATCGTGTCACCCATCCCTCATTCTCTTGTTTCATACACTAGGCTGAAGGGAGAGAAAGTCATTTTCTGTGGCTATGACCACTGAGGAAGCAGTCTCTCTCTTGTGTCTGATTGTAATCCTCTGTAGTCCTCAGGCCCTGAGAGTGGATTCACTTTCTATAGCAGCCATCGCAGATCTTTATCAAGAAATACCCTCGCTGCCTTGTTCAAGGCTGACCCAGAAAATAGAAAGGATGTTGGAGTCAGGCCTACTGTTTCAGTGCAATTCAGTCTGTTACAATTGTGTATATGTTATCATTTGAAACACAGTAATTTAATGATTTGCGTCTAGACATCCCTGATTTCCATCTAGATGAAACAAACACTCAAAAAGTATTTTCTTCATCTGTCATAAACAGTGCAGATTTAGACTTTGTCACGCCCTGGCCTTAGTATTCTTTGTTTTCTTTATTATTTTAGTTAGGTCAGGGTGTGACATGGGGAATGTTTGTGTTTTGTTGGTTTTGGGTGTTTTTTATGGTAAAGGGGTTGTTGTGTAGTATATGGGTTTGTGTGGAGTTCAGGTGTCTAGCGTTGTCTATGTATGTTTAGTTGTCTAGGAGAGTCTATGGTTACCTGAATGAGTTCCCAATTAGAGACAGCTGATTTCGGTTGTCTCTGATTGGGAGCCTTATTTAGGGTAGCCATAGGCTCTCATTGGTTGTGGGTAATTGTCTATGTGATACGTTTGTAGCCAGTGTGTGCACATCGTTGTTTTAGCTTCACGATCGTTTTCTTGTTTTGTTTAGTGTTTAAGTGTTTTTGTTTCGTGTGCCTTCTTCGTAAATAAAAAGGAGATGGCTTATTTTCCTAAAGCTGCGTTTTGGTCCGTCAATCCTCCACACGATCGTGACAGACTTTCTACAGAATCAGGGAATCATCGCCACCTTTTAATTAAAATCAGTAGCATTGTTAGTCAACTGTCTGTCTTTCTGTCCCCACAGAAAGGCAACACAATCAGGAGGTACAGTATATTCCTACATTCACTGTGGTTCTTGTTTTTGACCAGTTACATTAAGATGAGAGTGAATGAAATCCCAGCTGTCTCCATCCTCTATGTCTAAACCAGGTCAATTAATCCTAAAGCTATCTGAGCCCATGATCACTACAGACCAATTAGAACACATGACACTAATGATGCTTCCTCCTCTGTTCCAATCAGATCACCCATAGATCACCTGACAGATCACCTGACATACCAGGCTAGGAAAAGGGTTGCATCACAAATAGCACCCTATTCCCTATATAGTGCAATTCTTTTGACCAGGGCCCAGTGCATTATGTAGAGAATAGGGTGGCATTTGGGATGCACACCAGACTAACCTGTAAAACCCCAAACTAACTATGGGATGGATTAAAACCCAAATGAAAAGTGCCTGGTAATCTGGCTGAATCATAATGCAGCTCCAGCCCACCTGATAACAAGCTGCCGTCTGCTGTTTTTGTTCAGTCATGTGCTTTTATCACACATATTTCACACACCCGCAAGCACGCTCGCCTTTTGCAAGCACACACACACTATCTATGAAGACCATTATCATAAATTATCATCCCTTCTGGTTCTCTATGTGGATTTATGGACACTGTGTTGTGTGGCTCTGACACATTTCATTGGCTGTTCATCCTCACCAAGGTTATGTGACAGGTAAATTCCTGACCAGTCAGAAAGGAGCGCAGGGAATCTCCTCTTTTTTTATTTATTTAACCCTTATTTTACCAGGTAAGTTGACTAAGAACACATTCTCATTTTCAACAACAACCTGGGGAATAGCTACAGGGGAGAGGAAGGGGGATGAATTAGCCAATTGGAAGCTCCTATAGACCTTCATCACAGAACTTTGTGAGGAAGTGATGATAAATACTTTTCTTTGAACAACAGCAAAGTATGAGAAATACTGTATCAGTTTTTAAACAGCAAGTACGGTATGTCAAAACAACACTAATACTAGTGTTGCTAGTTATCCTGTTGAGTAGGTGTGTGGCACAACCACTAGTATGGTGCTGGATGAAGGTCAGGTGAGGACTTCAGACACCTTCATAGCTAAATAATTAAAAACAAAAAAATAAGTTTTAAGTGAGAATAGGCATTGGTCTGTAGCTGAAAAGAAAGGAAAGTCACATGAGCACCACAAGGCCTTTTCCACCCATGCTCTATAAAGGTTTTCCCGTATCCACAAACGGTCTCAGAGCAGACAATTGGTCTTTAGTGCTGAGCACAGAGCCATTTTACTCCTGGGTAAAAATAAAATCTATGCGTGAAGCCTCTTTAGTCATCAGAGTCACACCTAGTGGACAGATATTTAGGACACCTCAGAAGCTGTCCTAACCAGTTAAGAGTTACCAGCAGGTGTCTTGATAATAGAACAAGGCAGTGAGTCAGTGGTTCCTGCACCACAGAAAGGCAATTGCTTTGGAGTTGAAAGAATATTTCTATATAATAAACCATAAATAATCTAGACCTACATGTAACAGTATCTGTTGCACTTTTGACAATGATTTCACGAGGCCTAATTCACATGATACACTGTATGCCTAAATACTTATAACCACTAGCCTAATAAATATATATTTTTTAAATCAATTATTTCATGTTATTTCAAGCAGAATATCACATTGTTAAAAAATATGTCTAAATTGGTCATGCCTATAAGTGAGTAATTGAAAGTATTTAATTGTCTTCGGTATTATAGGCCTTTCAAATGTTTTATACAACATTATCGCTGTTTGATGCCATTCCATTTTTTATCCATTCTAATCATTATTATGAGCCGTCCTCCCCTCAGCAGCCTCCTGTGAGCTGGATGTACAAAACCAATGGCCTGGGACATGGTGTCACGACTTCCGCCGAAGTCGGCTCCTCTCCTTGTTCGGGCGGTGTTCGGCGATCGATGTCACCAACTTTCTAGTTGTCACGTTCCTGACCTATTTCTGTTAGTTTGTTATATGTGTTAGTTGGTCAGGACGTGAGTTTGGGTGGGCATTCTATGTTTTCTGTTTCTATGTTGGTTTATTGGGTTGCCTGGTATGGCTCTTAATTAGAGGCAGGTGTTTGGCGTTCCTCTAATTAAGAGTCATATTTAGGTAGGTGTTTTCACAGTGTTCGTGGTGGGTGGTTGTCTCCTGTGTCTGTGTATGTCTTTGTGCCACAAGGGACTGTTTTCGGTTTGTTTGTTTTTTCGGTTTATGTAGTCTGTTCCTGTTTCATGCGTTCTTCGTTATATGTAAGTTCTTATGTTCAGGTGCGTCTACGTCGTTTGTTGTTTTGTTAGTGTATAGTCGAATTCTATGTTTTCTTTAATAAATAATGTCTTCAAACTCCGCTGCATATTGGTTCTATCCCTGCTCCTCCTCTTCTGATGAAGAGGAGGAGGAAAGCCGTCTACAGAACCACCCACCGATCCAGAACCAAGCGGCGTGAGTTCGAGCAGGATTCTACACAGGAATCATGGACTTGGGAGGAAGTATTGGAAGGTAAAGGACACTGGGCTCACATTGGGGAATATCGCCGAGCTCGTGAGGAAATGGAGGCAGCGAGAGCCCAAGAGCGGTGGTATGAGGAGGCAGCAAGGAGACGTGGCTGGAAGTCCGAGAGGAGACCCCAAAAATTTATTGGGGGGTGACTAAGAGGTAGTGGGCCAAGGGCAGGTAGGAGACCTGCGCCCACTTCCCAGGCTTACCGTGGAGAGCGGAAGTACGGGCAGGCGCCGTGTTACGCAGTAGAGCGCACGGTGTCTCCTGTAGGAGTGCATAGCCCAGTGCGGGTTATTCCACCTCCCCGCACTGGTAGGGCTAGATTGGGTATTGAGCCAGGTGTCATGAGGCCGGCTCAACGCGTCTGGTCTCCAGTGCGTCTCCTCGGGCCGGCTTACATGGCACCAGCCTTACGCATGGTGTCCCCGGTTCGCCTACATAGCCCGGTGCGGGTTTTTCCACCTCCCCGCACTGGTCGGGCGATGGGGAGCATTCAACCAGGTAAGGTTGGGCAGGCTCGGTGCTCAAGGGAGCCAGTACGCCTTCACGGTCCGGTATTTCCGGCACTACCTCCCCGCCCCAGCCCAGTAACCCCAGTGCCTACACTACGTACCAGGCTTCCAGTGCGTTTCCAGAGCCCTGTTCCTCCTCCACGCACTCTCTCTATGGTGCCTCCAGCCCGGTGCCTCCAGTTCCGGCACCGCGCACTAAGCCACCTGTGCGTCTCCTAAGTCCTGTGCACACTGTTGTTTCTCCCCGCACTCGTCCTGAGGTGCGTGCCCTCAGTCCGGTACCACGCACCAGGCATATAGTGCGCTTCGAGAAGTCAGTGTGTCCTGTCCCTGCTCCCCGCACTAGGCTTGAAGTGCGTATCCTCAGTCAGGTGCCTCCAGTTCCGGCACCACGCACCAAGCCTACAGTGCGTCTCAGCCGGCCAGAGTCTGCCGTCTGCCCAACGGCGCATGAACTGCCTGTCTGCCATGAGCCTGCAAAGCTGCCCGTCTGCCATGAGCCTACAGAGCCTTCCGCCAGATAGGAGCAGCCAGAGCCTTCCGCCAGATAGGAGCAGCCAGAGCCTTCCGCCAGACAGGAGCAGTCTGAGCCATCCGTCTCCCCAGCGCCATCTGAGCCATCCGTCTCCCCAGCGCCATCTGAGCCATCCGTCTCCCCAGCGCCGTCTGAGCCATCCGTCTCCCCAGCGCCGTCTGAGCCATCCGTCTGTCCCGAGCCATTAGAGCCGCCCGTCTGTTTCGAGCCGTCAGAGCCGATAGTCAGTCAGGAGCCGCTAGAGCCAGTCGTCAGTCAGGATCTGCCAGAGCCGCCAACCAGACAGGATCTGCCAGAGCCGCCAACCAGACAGGATCTGCCAGAGCCGCCAACCAGACAGGATCTGCCAGAGCCGCCAACCAGACAGGATCTGCCAGAGCCGCCAACCAGACAGGATCTGCCAGAGCCGCCAACCAGACAGGATCTGCCAGAGCCGTCAGTGAGCCATGAGCGTCCAGAGCCGTCAGCGAGCCATGAGCGGCCAGAGCCGTCAGCCAGCCATGAGCGTCGAGAGCCGTCAGCCAGCCATGAGCATCCAGAGCCGTCAGCCAGTCATGAGCTGTCCCTTAGCCCAGAGCGGCTATTTACCCAGAGCTGCCCCTCAGTCCAGAGCTGTCTCTCTGTCCGGAGCTGCCTTTCAGTCCGGAGCTACCTCTCTATCCTGAGCTACCTCTCTATCCTGAGCTATTTCTCTATCCTGATCTATCCCTCTGTCTTGAGCTATCCCTCTATCCTGATCTATCCCTCTGTCCCGGTGCTGCCCCTGTTGTCGATGTTACCAAAAGGATTTTGTGGGGGTAAGATGAGGGTGGACATTCATAGGGGGAGATGGAAGCTGGGATTGACTATGGTGGGGTGGGGACCTCGCCCGGAGCCTGAGCCACCACCGTGGTCAGATGCCCACCCAGACCCTCCCCTAGACTTTGTGCTGGTGCGCCCGGAGTTCGCACCTTATGGGGGGGGTTATGTCACGTTCCTGACCTATTTCTGTTAGTTTGTTATATGTGTTAGTTGGTCAGGACGTAAGCTTGGGTGGGCATTCTATGTTTTCTGTTTCTATGTTGGTTTATTGGGTTGCCTGGTATGGCTCTTAATTAGAGGCAGGTGTTTGGCGTTCCTCTAATTAAGAGTCATATTTAGGTAGGTGTTTTCACAGTGTTCGTGGTGGGTGGTTGTCTCCTGTGTCTGTGTATGTCGTTGCGCCACACGGGACTGTTTTTGGTTTGTTTGTTTTTTCGGTTTATGTAGTCTGTTCCTGTTTCATGCGTTCTTCGTTATATGTAAGTTCTTATGTTCAGGTGCGTCTACGTCGTTTGTTGTTTTGTTAATGTATAGTCGAATTCTATGTTTTCTTTAATAAATAATGTCTTCAAACTCCGCTGCATATTGGTTCTATCCCTGCTCCTCCTCTTCTGATGAAGAGGAGGAGGAAAGCCGTTACACTATTCATCGCCCCTGCATTTTTCATTTGTCCATTTGTTTTGTCTTGTCCCATACACACCTGATTTTCATTCCCTAATCAATCTACATGTATTTAGCCCTCTGTTTCCCATCATGTCTTTGTCTGTAATTGTTTATTGTTATGTTGTTTGTCAGGCGCATTACTTTTGTTATTTCCGTGGTTTTGGCACTTGTATGTTTTATTGTAGTGTCAATTTGGAACGGAATTAAGGTGCACCTGTTTGCTACACTCTGCTCTCCTGCACCTGACTTCGCCTCCGCTACACATGCTTAACACATGGACATCTCGAAAGAGGATTTTTTAACAGTTTGAAAACATCCGAGAAATGTTACTTTGGAGTATGTTAAGTTAAAAGTATTTTTCTAAGCTGTGAAATGTGAATCACATTACACTGCTATCTCTATCTCTAGACAGTTTACCCTCTAGAGACCTTGGCCGCTCTAGACAATGTTTAGACTAGAGCACCAAGACAGGAGATATCTGTCTGTGGCCGAAATGGCAACCTACTCCCTGTATAGTGCACTATTTTTGACCAGAGCCCTACGGGACAATGAAGAGTATCTGCTGCTCCAACAATAGCTAAAGGGGATCTGAATAAAATAAACACAAATAAATAGGGTGCCATTTGGGAAATACAGTACCCCAGGTATTTTGGAGGAAGTAAATAAGACGCTTCAGCCGTATTGATTTTTTTCTCCAATTAAATGGAATTGGTCTGATACACTTCTCTATTCTCCATGAGGCCCTCCATCAAACTGATCACTTCACTATCCTCCATGAGGCACTCGATCAAACTGATCACCACTATTCTCCATGAGGCCCTCCATCATACTCCATCATTCTCCCTTCTATCTGTCCATGCTCTGTCCCTGGACACACACACTGAGTCGGTCTCAGCTAATAGTGATGTCACAGTCACACTGATCAATACCACATTAATGCCTTCCCCTTGCACACACACTTGCACATGCACACGCACTCGCACACACACACCCACGCACAATACACCACCTACAATTGTGTGTGTATGTGGTGTATACCCCAATCAGATTACCTCTGACTTGATGCAAACACAGGGAGTAGAGAAGGTTAAACAGGAAATATTGCATAAGACCTAATCTGGGGAAATGATTGTACCTGTGGTGGGCCCGCCACCTCATTTAGTATGGAAATTGAAAGTCATAAATCCAGACTCAGGCTTGGTAGGGTCCTCTTAAGTTTGGGATAATTGAGTGCCCTGTCCTGTCCTGTCTTGACTCCGAGTGTACTGCTCAAAGTGCCAAGGGGTGTGTGTGTGCATGCGGTGGGTGGGTGGTGAGTGGTAGAGGTGTGTACAGTATTTTCTTTATATACTCATAAATAACCCAGGAGATATGCCCCTTATCCTCCTTTCACCCAGCAATTCATTTTTCTTTTCTCCAGTGGACATCAGTTCTTGGTCCGTATCTCTGAGGCCATACAAGCCACCATATTAAGTCATGTTGTTCCTTTGAGAGTACATTCTGGGCTTTTCGATTTTGTCACATACGGTTGTGAAAAAGTAAGTACACGCCCCTGGAAAGTTAAATTTTTTGTAAATATTTGGACAGATGGATATGTAATCCTCACTTCAACACTGACAAATAAAGGTAACCTAATTTAACAAATGAATCTGGAAGATTATACTTTGTAATCATTTATTCATAAAAAGTCTACAGAAATGCAATTCCATAGTGCTGAAAAAATAAGTACACCCCGAACTTCAATAGCTGATGTTGCCCCCTTTGTCTGAAATAACTTCATGCCGCCGTTTCTTGTAACTGTTTATCAGTCTCTTATATCGACTGGGAAGATTTCTTCTTTACAGTACTTCTTCAACTGTGTCATGTTCGAGGGATTTCTTGCATGTACAGCCCGCTTCAAGTCCCCTCACAGCATTTCGACAGGATTGAGATTTTGGCTTTGACTCGGCCATTCCATAACCCTCAATTTCTTATTTTTGAGCAATTCTGTTGTAGCTTTGCTTGTGTGTTTTGGATCATTGTCCTGTTGCAAGATCCATGTTTGGTTCAGCTTCAGCTTTTTGACAGATGGCCTCACATTCTCCTCAAGAATTCTCTGGTACGATATGGAATTCATGGTTGACTAAATGATGGTAAGTTGGCCAACGCCAAACCATAACGCCACCGTCTCCATGCTTTACGGTTGGTATGAGGTTCTTCTGTTCAAAGGCAGTGTTTTGTTTTCTTTGGCGCCTGACATTGTGGCCAAACAACTCCACCTTTGACTCATCGGTCCAGAGCACATTGTTCCAGTAGTTTTAGTCTTTACCTAGGTGTTATCTGGCAAACGTAAGCCTTGTCTTGATATAATTTCTTAAGAGCAGAGGCTTCTTCCTTCCTGACCTCCCATGTACGCCAAATTTGTGCAGTCTCTTTCTGACAGTTTACTCATGCACTTCAATATTGATTGTGGCAAGAGAGGCCTGTAGATCCCTTGATGTTACCCTGGGGATCTTAGAGACTTCTATGAAGGTCTTGAGCTGAATTTGGGCTAAATTTGGTGGGACGACATGTCCGATGTAGATTGCCAGTGGTCTGGAATTTTCTCCATTTGTAGATGATCCGTCGGACAGTGGAACGATGTACTTCTAATTTCTTGGAAATGGATTTGTAACCCCTCCCAGACTCACAGGCATCAATAATCTTTCTCGGATAGGTCTTTTGATCTTGGCATGATGTGTTACCACACACCCATATGGTTAGGACCAAACCAGACCAAGTTTCTAATCTTTATGGAAGGCTGGACCCTTCCAAGGTACTCTCTAATGATTTCCTAATCATTTGTACCTGTTTTGGTGCACCAGATCCTAATTTTACCCTGCTTAGGTGATGGTAAGTAGAGGTTTTAAAAAAAATTCTGCATAAGGGAATTGCATGTTTTTTGTTGTTGTTGTTTGTTTGTTTTTTAAGGGGTGGATCAGCTTAATATTGCGGAAAGAATGTTGCTTCCATCAATGTAATTGTCTGCATCATTTCCAATCCCCCATATATATTTTTTTGTAAATATACATATCCATACACGCATGCATACATATACACATATATACATACACATACCTATATAGACATACATACTTTTTTAAAGAATATGCCTTTATTACTATTCCCCGCAAACCCTACCACCGATCCCCCAATTGGAGTAAACTAATAAACACTTCGGCTTTTACCTTCAACTTATACAGTGGGGCAAAGAAGTATTTAGTCAGCCACCAATTGTGCAAGTTCTCCCACTTAAAAAGATGAGAGAGGCCTGTAATATTCATCATAGGTACACTTCAACTATGACAGATAAAATGAGAAAAAAAAATCCAGAAAATCACATTGTAGGATTTTTAATGAATTTATTTGCAAATTATGGTGGAAAATAAGTATTTGGTCAATAACAAAAGTTTATCTCAATACTTTGTTATATACCCTTTGTTGGCAATGACAGAGGTCAAACGTTGTCTGTAAGTCTTCACAAGGTTTTCACACACTGTTGCTGGTATTTTGGCCCATTCCTCCATGCAGATCTCCTCTAGAGCAGTGATGTTTTGGGGCTGTTGCTGGGCAACACCGACTTTCAACTCCCTCCAAAGATTTTCTATGGGGTTGAGATCTGGAGACTGGCTAGGCCACTCCAAGACCTTGAAATGCTTCTTACGAAGCCACTCCTTCGTTGCCCGGGCGGTGTGTTTGGGATCATTGTCATGCTGAAAGACCAGGCCACGTTTCATCTTCAATGCCCTTGCTGATGGAAGGAGGTTTTCACTCAAAATCTCACGATACATGGCCCCATTCATTCTTTCCTTTACACGGATCAGTCGCCCTGGTCCCTCTGCAGAAAAAACGCCCCAAAGCATGATGTTTCCACCCCAATGCTTCACAGTAGGTATGGTGTTCTTTGGATGCAACTCAGCATTTTTTGTCCTCCAAACACGACGAGTTGAGTTTTTACCAAAAAGTTCTATTTTGGTTTCATCTGACCATATGACATTCTCCCAATCTTCTTCTGGATCATCCAAATGCTCTCTAGCAAACTTCAGACGGGCCTGGACATGTACTGGCTTAAGCAGGGGGACACGTCTGGCACTGCAGGATTTGAGTCCCTGGCGGCGTAGTGTGTTACTGATGGTAGGCTTTGTTACTTTGGTTCCAGCTCTCTGGAGGTCATTCACTAGGTCCCCCCGTGTGGTTCTGGGATTTTTGCTGACCGTTCTTGTGATAATTTTGACCACACGGGGTGAGATCTTGCGTGGAGTCCCAGATCGAGGGAGATTATTAGTGGTCTTGTATGTCTTCCATTTCCTAATAATTGCTCCCACAGTTGATTTCTTCAAACCAAGCTGCTTACCTATTGCAGATGCAGTCTTCCCAGCCTGGTGCAGGTCTACAATTTTGTTTCTGGTGTCCTTTGACAGCTCTTTGGTCTTGGCCATAGTGGAGTTTGGAGTGTGACTGTTTGAGGTTGTGGACAGGTGTCTTTTATCCTGATAACAAGTTCAAACAGGTGCCATTAATACAGGTAACGAGTGGAGGGCAGAGGAGCCTCTTAAAGAAGAAGTTACAGGTCTGTGAGAGCCAGAAATCTTGCTTGTTTGTAGGTGACCAAATACTTATTTTCCACCATAATTTGCAAATAAATTCATTAAAAATCCTACAATGTAATTTTCTGGATTTTTTTTTTCTCATTTTGTCTGTCATAGTTGAAGTGTACCTATGATGAAAATTACAGGCCTCTCTCATCTTTTTAAGTGGGAGAACTTGCACAATTCGTGGCTGACTAAATACTTTTTTGCCCCACTGTACATCTTATACACATTTTACAGACACAGTCTACTTTACAATAGTTCTCTCTTGTTAAGTCTTAGTCCTTCCTCTATTTCTGATGTCCATCCAGTTTGATTTCTATTTGTAACTGTGCTATTTCACAAATGTTCCGAACCTATATACATTTTACAGATCCTGTATGTTTTACATTGTTTATCTTGTTATTAGTCCCACCCTTCAGCTCCATTTAACTCCTCCCATCTATCTCTCAACATCATCCATTTCGGATTTCTATTTGCCATATATTTTTCAACTGTGCTGTGATGCTTCACAAAAGAATTGAACCTTTCTATTCTCATAGCTTCTACAGATTGTAAATTAAAAATAAACATTTTTGCTAAAATAATTATTATATTATTGATTGATTGACTATGGCTTTTCAAACCACCCAGTATTGCTATCTGTAGCGTTAGTTCTAGGCAAATGTTGCAATTCTTCAGCCATTCCTGGACCTGTGACCAAAAATTAGCTACATATGGACGATACCAAAATAAATAATCTAATGACTCTGCCTCCTCACAGCAGAATCTGCAGAGCTGGGAAGATTGTATCCCCCATATATATAACATTCTATTAGTTGCAAGAATTTTGTATAGTAATTTAAATTGAAAAATTTGAAGTTTTGAATCCGCCGTTGTTTTGCATATCAATTCATAAACCATGTGCCATGGAATGGGTACATCGAAAATCTCTTCCCAACTATTTTGCCATTTATATGGCACAGCTGTCAGTTTTTTGGTCCTTAAATGAAATTGGTATATGTTTTTATTTATCACACTTTTCTTTAACCATTTATGTTCTTTAATACAGGGCCAACATACAAGTTTCTTACTTTTTTCCCCTTCTACTTGCCTCTTCCATTTTTGTGGTAATGCTGTAATTAATTGGTTGTAATTTTGGGTAGAGCAGACATATCCATATGTCTGTGTATCCATATGTCTGTGTTAGCTGCATGTGTGACATAACTCCACCAGTCCTATTTATGATATCATTCACAAAAATTATACCTTTTATAAACATTTCTTTGAAAAATACATTTTTTTTAATCAATTAGTATATTTGAATTTAACCACAATATTTGTTGTATTATTTGTTCTGTCTTTTCAGGTGGATTAAACTAAAATTGCAACCAACGAAGGCTTGTTTAAAAAATAAAGATATTTTGGAGATTATTTCCTTTTCAAACAACCGAAAGTGAGCAGGTGTAATCTGAATAAAGGGAAAAAGGTCCTTCTTGAACATAGGATGAGACATTCGTACAAGACATTCGTACCAATTTACTAGAGAACCAGTTTGGATTTAAGTATAACTTTTGTATGACTGATAACTTTAGGTCTAATGCTTTAATATTTAATCATTTCTGCCCTCCGAATTCATATTCGTTATATAAATAGGCCCTTTTAATTTCATCTGGCTTGCCGTTCCAAATAAAATGGAATATTTTTTGTTCATATAATTTAAAAAGCAGATCACTAGTTGTAGGCTAAACCATAAGCAAATAGTTAAACTGTGATATAACTAAAGATTTAATCAGGGTGATTTTTCCACAAATAGACAGGTATTTTCCATTCCATGGGAGCAAGATCTTATCTATTTTTGCTAACTTTCTATAAAAATGTATTGGAGTGAGATCATTTCTTTCTTTTGAGATTTATATACCGAGTATGTCCACATCTCCATCGGACCATTTAATTGGTAAACTACATGGCAATGTAAAATTGGCATTTTTTATTGATCCAATACGTAATATAGTACACTTATCATCATTTGGTTTTAATCCAGAGAGGATAGCAAAAGTATCTAGATCCTCTATGAGGCCGTGGAGAGACTCTAATTGTGGTTTTAAAAGAAAACATGAATCATCAGCGTACAATGGCACCTTAGGTTTTAAGCCACGGATTTCTAATCCCTTAATATTATTGTTTGATCTAATCTTAACAGCTAACATTTCGATGGCAATAATAAATAGATATGCCGATAGTGGACAACCTTGTTTTACTCCTCTAGATAGTTAAAACTTTCTGAGATGTAGCCATTATTTACTATTTTACACCTAGGGTTACTATACATAACTTTAACCCATTTTATAAGAGATTCCCCAAAATTGAAATATTCTAGGCATTTATATATAAACTCCAGTCGTACTTTATCAAAAGCCTTTTCAAAATCAGCTATGAAAACCAGTTCTGGTGTCCCCGATATTTCATAGTATTATATTGTTTCCAGTACTTGTCTTATATTATCTCCAATGTATCGTCCATGTAAAAAACCTGTCTGATTAGATTGAATAATATCTGACAGTACTTTTAAAATTCTATGCGCCAAGCATTTTGCTAGGATTTTTGCATCACAACACTGAAGTGTAAGAGGTCTCCAATTTTTTTAATGGACTGGATCTTTATATATACCACTTGGATCCTGTTTCAGTAATAATGATATCAGACCTTCTTGTTGCGTGTCTGATAATCTACCATTTATAAAGGAGTGGTTAAAACATGCTAATAATGGTCCTTTGAGTATATAAAAAAAAGTTTTGGATACTTCCACTGGTATGCCATCCAGTCCTGGAGTTTTCCCAGGGTTAAAGGCCCCAATTGCATCAAGCAGTTCCTCCTCTGTAATTTGGCCTTCACATGAGTCTTTCTGTACAGATATTAATTTTACATTATTATTAGGGAAAAAATCCATACAATTGCTTTCAGTTAGTGGAAATGGAGGAGCCTGAAACAAAAACATATTCTTAAAGTACTTTACTTCCTCTTTCAAAATATAATTTGGTGAATCATGCGTCAATCAATTATTTTTGTTTTTCCACTAACTTATTCTGTGCATCTATGTTACTGTTTTTATTGCTATCTAACTGTACTGTTAGTTCTTCAATTACCTTTGTTAATATGGACTCTTTTGATCTAAATTGCTTTTGTTTTATAGATGAGTACTGAATTGCATGGCCTCTAAAGGCACACTTAAAAGTGTCCCATACAATACGGGGATCTGCTGTACCTATGTTAGGTCTGAAAAAGTCAGTTATAAATTATTCTGTCCTAGTTCTAAACAATTTATCATTTAGTAGTCTTTGATTAAATTTCCAATATCCTCGCCCACGTGGAATTCTGTAAGAGTAATATATATGCCAATTATGTGATGATCCGACCGCATTCTGTCCCCTATCAACACTTTTTAAACTTTTGGTGCCAGAGAGAATGGCATAAGAAAGTAATCAAAACGACTAGCTTGATTAAGCCTCCGCCATGTATATCTCACTAGTTCAGGGTTTTTTAGTCTCCATATATCCAGTAATTACAATATAACCATGACATTCCTGATTTCATTAAGTGCCTGAGGGTGATAGTTTGTAGTGTGATTTCCTTTCCGGTCCATAGAGGTATTTAAGACCGTATTAAAATCTCCCACCATAATAATAGAGTCTAGTGTTGCTTGTAGAGTTGATAAATTCTTATATATATTTTCAAAGAAGCTTGGATCATCATTATTCGCACCGTATAGGTTAATAAGCCATATCTGTTTATTGTCCAATAACATATTTAAAATAATCGATCTACCTTGAGGATCTGTTTGGACAATTTGCACATTTGGATCAAAATTATTGTTAATTAAAACCATCAACCCTTTTGAATTTCTTTGCCCATGGGAGAAAAATATTTCGCCCCCCCCCCCCAGTTATTTTTCCACAAAACTTAAACTAAAACTGTTGAATGGGTTTCCTGTAAACAATAGATATTGCATGTTTTTAATAGGAAATTGCATGTTTGTTTATTTCAAATGCATAACATTTTCAAAGTAAAACATTTTTTGGGATGAGTTGTTAAATTGGATGATGTTTATCAATGAATGTGGTTGGAGTTTACCTCAAATATTCATGTGTCCAAATCTGTAAAAAAGAAAAAAAAAAGAAACCTCTCCCTAAAGGGTGTACTTACTTTTTCACATGACTGTATGTGGAGATGTGACATTGACAACTTAATCGTACTAGTTCTTAAAAGATGGCTGCCGTCAAAATTTGCACATTTGATACAATTTTGAAAAGAAATATGTGTAATTATTAATTAGAATTTTTGTGAGTTTGATATTCAAATTGTTTCTAGTACATTATTATCTAAGGAATAGGTCAGGACTGTTGAAAAATGTATGGCAAATAGAAAACTGTATGGTGTACAGAGATAGGTGGAAGGGGTAGAGGGGAGCTGAAGGGTGGGACTGAAAAATAAAAATAAAATAAGAATACTCATGTAAAATATACTGTGTCCGTAAAATGTACAGTTGAAGACGGAAGTTTACATACACCTCAGCCAAATACATTTAAACTCAGTTTTCACAATTCCTGACGTTTAATCCTAGTAAAAAATTCCCTGTCTTAGGTCAGTTAGGAACACCACTTTACTTTAAGAATGTGAAATGTCAGAATAATAACAGAGAGAATGATTTATTTCAGCTTTAATTTCATTCATCACATTTCCAGTGGGTCAGAAGTTTACATACACTCAAACATCTATTTTGTGAAGTGCCCCAGTCCCTCCTGCAGCAAAGCACCCCCACAACATGATGCCGCCACCCCCGTGCTTCAAGGTCGGGATGGTGTTCTTCGGCTTGCAAGCCTCCCCCTTTTTCCTCCAAACATAATAATGGTCATTATGGCCAAACAGTTCTATTTTTGTTTCATCAACCCAGAGGACATTTATCAAACGATCTTTGTCCCCATGTGCAGTTTGCAAACCGTAGTCTGGCTTTTTTATGGCGGTTTTGGCACCAAAGTCTGATCATCTTTAGGAGACAGAGCGCGTCTCCTTCCTGTGCGATATGATGGCTGCATGGTCCCATGGTGTTTATACTTGCGTACTATTGTTTGCACAGATGAACGTGGTACCTTCAGGCGTTTGGAAATTGCTCCCAAGGATGAACCAGACTTGTGGAGGTCTACCATTTTCTTCAGATTTCTTTTGATTTTCCCATTATGTCAAGCAAAGAGGCATTGAGTTTGAAGGTAAGCCTTGCAATACATCCCCAGGTACACCTCCAATTGACTCAAATGATGTCAATTAGCCTATCAGAAGCTTCTAACGACATGACATAATTTTCTGGAATTTTCCAAGCTGTTTAAAGGCACAGTCAACTTAGTGTATGTAAACTTCTGACCCACTGGAATTGTGATACAGTGAATTATAAGTGAAATAATCTGTCTTTAAATGATTGTTGGAAAAATGACTTGTCATGCACAAAGTAGATGTGGGGAAGCCAAGCAAGGAATAAATAGCAACATTACAACCTATGTGTTGTGATAACTGCATTGTTTGCTCTATAACATGTTAGTTCATATGCCTTCCCACCGTGATATATAGGCCTAAGGCCGAAACAATAGGAAGAAACAGTGGCAGAATAAATTGTTTCTCATCATAAAACTGGAGAGCAACATCTGTTTTCAACATCAAGCATATTGCATGTAACAAACAATTACATGACCTACAGCATGGTCATGGAGGTTAACGTTTTGGACATTTTTGGACTAATAAACAACTATTGACTTAGATTAGAACCACGGAAAGTTGGGCTACCGCAAGTCGCAAAGAAAGCAGGAGCTGCCTCCGCTATTCCGGGACCATTTCAATATCATCAAATCACCTCTGCTTAGTCTAATACAGTGACAACTAAAGAATACCAAAAACGATTTAGTCCAATCAACATAAGCTAAATATGGTGTGGCTGTCCATGGTACTGATGTGTGTGTGTGTGTGTGTGTGTGTGTGTGTGTGTGTGTGTGTGTGTGTGTGTGTGTGTGTGTGTGTGTGTGTGTGTGTGTGTGTGTGTGTGTGTAAAGTAGCTAGCTAGGAGCATTGTGTTTTGGTGGTTAATTTATTTACTATCAAATGAGGAGAGACAAACTTATCACAGAAGTCAGAGTTATACTTAAACTAAATCGTTATTGACTTGTTAATAAGGGAGCAGGTCAATACAATACAAACATACAAAGTGAAACGATTGAGTGCTCTGCGATAATAATGGCTGGTCGACGAATCACCCTCAGATGATTCGTTGAGAGCCCCAAGACAAAGGTACAAAGGTCTTGGGTTTGTATAAAAGATACTAATTATTCACATCAGACAGTATCTGTTCTCGTGTAGAAACCAGGGTCTGACCCGAGCCATCTCTCCATGCTACCATATAGAACAGAAACATTAACTCATGCTATGGAGTGTGGTCTTGTTTGGTTTTTCACCCAAATCATTGTAAATCTTCTGTCAGAATTAAGCCCCTAGAGGCCCACTTTCAGTTCACACAGACACAATAGAGTTATAAGAACCCTCTATTATGTTGCACAAAACAACCATTTGATCTAATAACAGTATTATAACATAATCTTGTAATTTCTCTAATAGTGTGTGTGCTTGCAAGTACAAAAAACATGTTGACTCACACTACTTGTAGAGAAACGCCAATGCGATCCTCCTCTTTCATGTTGAAGAAACGGTCTATGACTCTGTCAACCAGTACATGCTTTTAGTTTTTGTTGCCCTAGGCTACCTGGCTAAAATGCTTGTTCTCTAGCCTAACTTCCTTTCATGGGCAATGATGAGCCATCAAGTTAACATTAGCCTACTCCATCTAGCTTCCATGTACAACATGAACTACCATCCTCCCAGGCCAGGGGCACAATGTTGAATTAATGGTTGGATCAGAATCGGCATTATAATCATTGGCCAGTACGGAGAATTAAGTAAAACCACAAGTCCAAATCCCTATCTCCATCAATGGCTAATTTAGGAAAGGGACACATTTAGCTCGCCACCAGAGGACATTAACACAACAATTCAAGTTCTTTCTATCAATAACGTTGGCCTTTGATGTGATGTGATTGGTGTGAAGCCAAATCGAAACTGGCTTCTCTTCACAATACTTTTTGGTGAAACAGGACCATTCACAGTTGAGCTCACTCAGTGCTTTTTCCGGTGAGATACATTCAGCCTCTTGTAAATTGAAGGACAATTATTAAATGAAAAATCCATTGTTTGATATATTTATTTTCTTTGTCAATTTTTGGGGGAAGCCTGGCTTCCCTTGGCATCCATGAATACACACCACTGAATTTCAGAAGGATCTAAATTGACCCCTGTTGTGGCTTTTAGGAACTTTGAGTGGTTCTAGAAGTCCTGACCAATATTTCTGTGTACAGCGCACTCTGTGAATGGCACAACATCAACTTCCTTATATTTCCTAAAGGTTCTGGTTGTCCCGATTCATATGCGCTATTGCAAGCACAGCTGTGAGTTTCACAAACACAGGAAATTGGTTATTTGCATAGGGAGCGACAAGTCACATTTTCTGGCCTATCCAGACAAAGGAATGATTTCCTGTGCCTGTGAAACTCACAACATGCTTGCAAGAGAGGCTACAGTCCAAACGCAAAGTAGACAGGCCTTTTGCCTAAACCCTCAACCCTTGAATGACATTTTATATTGTCACATCCAAGTGTACCTTAAATGTCCCTTGCACAAGCGAGAGAAAGTGAAAATTGGAGAGGTGACGTCCTTGGTGGAAATTTTGAAGTTCAGCTTAAAAACAGCCAACCTAAATCTATTAATGTACAGTACCAGTCAAAGGTTTGGACACACCGACTCATTCAAGGGTTTTTGTTGATTTTTACTATTTTCTACATTGTAGAATAATAGTGAAGACATCAAAACTATGAAATAACACATATGGAATCATGTAGTAACCAAAAAAGTGTTAAACAAATAAAAATATATTTCATATTTTAGATTCTTCAAAGTAGCCACCCTTTGCCTTGATGACAGCTTTGCACACTCTTTGCAGTCTCTCAACCAGCTTCACCTAGAATGGTTCTCCAACAGTCTTGAAAGAGTTTCCACATATGCTGAGCACTTGTTGGCTGATTTTCCTTCACTCTGTGGCCCGACTCATCCCAAACAATCTCAATTGGGTTGGGGTTGGGTGATTGTGGAGGCCAGGTCATCTGATGCAGCACCATCACTCTTCCTCTTGGTCAAATAGCCCCACAGTCTGGAGGTGTGTTGGGTCATTGTCCTGTTGAAAAACAAATGACAGTCCCACTAAGTGCAAACCAGATGGGCTGACATATCGCTGCAGAATGCTGTTGCTGTCATGTTTCCATAAAGACCAAATTGCAGACTGTGTTGAAGTAACAATGTTTATTACAGCAACAGGGGCAGGCAAATGACAGGTCAAGGCAGGCAGGGGTCGATAATCCAGAGTAGTGGCAAAGGCACAGAATGGCAGGAAGGCTCAGGGTCAGGCAGAGGTCGGCAATCCAGAGTAGGGGCAAAGGCACAGGACAGAAGGCAGGCTCAGGGTCAGGGGCAGGCTGAGTGGTCAGACAGGTGGGCTCAGAGTCAGGACAGGCAAAGGTCAAAACCATGAGAGCGAGAAAAAGAGAGGCTGGGGAAAAGCAGGAGCTGAGACATGCTGATGGACTTGTGGTTACGTGTGCCTTGAATTCTAAATAAATCACTGACAGTGTCACCAGCAAAGCACCCCTACACCATCACACCTCCTCCTCCATGCTTCATGTTGGGACGTGCGGATATCATCCATTCACCTACTCCGTGTCTCACAAAGACAGCTGTTGGAACCACAAATCTCAAATTTGGACTCATCAGACCAAAGGACAGATTTCCACCGTTCTAATGACCATTGCTCGTGTTTCTTAGCCCAAGCAAGTCTCTTCTTCTTATTGGTGTCCTTTATTAGTGGTTTCTTTGCAGCAATTTGACCATAAAGGCCTGATTCACGCAGTCTCCTCAGAACAGTTGATGTTGAGATGTGTCTGTTACTTGAACTCAGTGAAGCGTTTTTTGGGCTGCAATCTGAGGTGCAGTTAACTCTACTGAACTTATCCTCTGCAGCAGAGGTAACTCTGGGTCTTCCTTTCCTGTGGCAGTCCTCATGAAACCTAGTTTCATCATAGCTCTTGATGGTTTTTGCGACTGCACTTGAAGAAACTTTCAAAGTTCTTGACATTTTCCGCATTGACTGACCTTCATGTCTTAAAGTAATGATGGACTGTCATTTCTCTTTGCTTTTTTGAGCTGTTCTTGCCATAATATGGACTTGGTCTTTTACCAAATAGGGCTGTCTTCTGGATACCACTCCTACCTTGTCACAACACAACTGATTGTCTCAAATGCATTAAGAAGGATAGAAATTCCACAAAATAACTTTTAACAAGGAAAACCTGTTCATTCAAATCAAATCAAATCAAATGGTATTAGTCACATCTGTCAAATACAACACCTTACAGGGAAATGCTTACTTACGAGCCCCTAACCAACAATGCAGTTTAAAAAACATACAGATAAGAATAAGAAATACATTTTACAAGTAATTGAAAGCGCAAGTAAAATAACAATAGCGAGACTATATACAGGGGTACTGTAATTGAAATGCATTCCAGGTGACTACCTCATGAAGCGGGTTGAGAGAATGCCAACAGTGTGCAAAGCTGTCATCAACCAAAGGGTGGCTACTTTTATTTGTCTAACACTTTTTTGGTTACTACATGATTCCATATGTGTCATTTCATAGTTTTGATGTCTTCATTATTATTCTACAAAGTAGAAAATAGTAAAAAATAAAGAAAAATCCTTGACAGAGTAGGTGTGTCCAAACTTTTGACTGGTATTGTATATATTTTTTTGCAAGCTAGCGTCATAATTTTGTTTCACATGCCGAAAATGCAGCCTTGTGTATTTGACACGTGACTACAGTTTGTATTTAATTGTAGGTAATGTCAACGCCACAAGTGTTGAAAGTTCTTCACTCGCTATGGGTTTGGACTGCAACCAGACCACCACAGTATGAGTCATAATATCCATAAAACCTAGCGGTCAAACATGGAAATGGTTCCAATCATTTTTCCTTCATTCATTATTCCCATAGCGGAATTTTATAAACACATAAAATAAGGGCTGTGTTTCGTGTAGGTTATCGTTGGAGATGCATACATTGTTTTTAGGTTTTTAAGTTACTGAGTTATCGTTGGGGATTAGGGTAGGGGTTAAGGTTAAGGTTAGGGTTTAGGGTATGGGTGTCCCAAGGATCCCGGATAGCAGTAACCATCTCATTATCCAATCCATTGGATTTTTAATGACACTCTATACCCAACAAAAAAACAGGACGTGGAACAAACCAGCAAACAGGCTCTGACTGCCGGCACCACTTAAACAGTGAGATATATATATATATATAGTCCTCTTCTTTTGACTAAAGCCCAGGTACAATGAATATACAATAAATATACAATGAATATACAATGAATGTACAATGACTATACATAAATATTCAATGAATATACAATGACTATACAACGAATATACAATGAATATACAATGAATATGCAATGACTATACAATGAATATACAATAACTATACAATGAATATATAATGAATATACAATGAATATAAAATGACTATACAATGAATATACAATGAATAGGGTGCCATTGGGAATGCACACTCTATTACCGGTATCCCCACTGACACAAGCACGCACACACGCACGCACACACACACACACACGCACACGCACACGCACACGCACACGCACACGCACACGCACACGCACACGCACACGCACACGCACACGCACACGCACACACACAGAGAATGAGACAGTCATCATACACTCTGCATAGACACACCCACAGTCTGTTCATACAACAGTCATATATACAGTCATGGCCAAAAGTTTTGAGAATGACACAAATATTAATTTTCACAAAGTCTGCTGCCTCAGTTTGTATGATGGCAATTTGCATATACTCCCGAATAATATGAAGAGTGATCAGATGAATTGCAATTAATTGCAAAGTCCCTCTTTGCCATGCAAATGAACTGTATCCCCCAAAAACATTTCCAATGCATTTCAGCCCTGCCACAAAAAGGACCAGCTGACATCATGTCAGTGATTCTCTCATTAACACAGGTATGAGTGTTGACGAGGACAGGGCTGGAGATCACTCTGTCATGCTGATTGAGTTCGAATAACAGACTGGAAGCTTCAGAAGGAGGGTGGTGCTTGGAATCATTGTTCTTCCTCTGTCAACCATGGTTACCTTCAAGGAAACACGTGCCGTCACCATTGCTTTTCACAAAAAGGGCTTCGCAGGCAAGGATATTGCTGCCAGTAAGATTGCACCTAAATCAACCATTTATCGGATCATCAAGAACTTCAAGGAAAGCGGTTCAATTGTTGTGAAGAAGGCTTCAGGGCGCCCATCTCCTAAAGTTGATTCAGCTGCGGGATCGGGGCACCACCAGTACAGAGCTTGCTCAGGAATGGCAGCAGGCAGATGTGAGTGCTTCTGCACGCACAGTGTGGCGAAGACTTTTGGAGGATGGCCTGGTGTCAAGAAGGGCAGCAAAGAAGTCACTTCTCTCCAGGAAAAACATCAAGGACAGACTAATATTCTGCAAAAGGTACAGGGATTGGACTGCTGAGGACTGAGGTAAAGTCATTTTCTCTGTTGAATCCTCTTTCCGATTGTTTGGGGCATCCGGAAAAAAGCTTGTCCGGAGAAGACAAGGTGAGCGCTACCATCAGTCCTGTGTCATGCCAACAGTAAAGCATCCTGAGACCATTCATGTGTGGGGTTGCTTCTCAGCCAAGGGACTGGGCAAACTCACAATTTTGCCTAAGAACACAGCCATGAATAAAGAATGGTACCAACACATCCTCCAAGAGCAACTTCTCCCAACCATCCAGGAACAGTTTGGTGACGAACAATGCCTTTTCCAGCCTGATGGAGCACCTTTCCATAAGGCAAAAGTGATAACTAAGTGGCTCGTGGACCTAAACATCAATATTTTGGGTCCATGGCCAAGAAACTCCCCAGACCTTAATCCCATTGAGAATTTGTGGTCAATCCTCAAGAGGCGGGTGGACAAACAAAAACCCACAAATTCTGACAAACTCCAAGCATTGATTACGCAATAATGGGCTGCCATCAGACAAGATGTGACCCAGAAGTTAATTGACAGCATGCCAGGGCAGATTGCAGAGGTCTTGAAAAAGAACGGTCAACACTGCAAATATTGACTCGTTGCATCAACTTCATGTAATTGTCAATAAAAGCCTTTGACACTTATGAAATGCTTGTAATTATACTTCAGTATTACATAGTAACATCTGACAAAAATATCTAAAGACACTGAAGCAGCAAACTTTGTGGAAATTAATATTTGTGTCATTCTCAAAACTTTTGGCCACGACTGTCCCCAATATGTTTTACAAAAAAATATTCCCTTCATATGGCATCGTTACAGAGATTAAACTGGATCTGCGTTATAGAGAGAAAACATCCTCAGCATGCACATGATACATAACATCCTCTGTCCCTCTCTCCCTCTAGCCTTCTCTCCCTCTAGCCTTCTCTCCATCTGTCCCTCTAGCCTTCTCTCCCTCTAGGCTTCTCTCCCTCTAGCCTTCTCTCCCTCTAGCCTTCTCTCCCTCTAGCCTTCTCTCCATCTCTCCCTCTAGCCTTCTCTCCCTCTAGCCTTCTCTCCATCTATCCTTCTAGCCTTCTCTCCCTCTCTCCATCTCTCCCTCTAGCCTTCTCTCCATCTCTCCCTCTAGCCTTCTCTCCATCTATCCCTCTAGCCTTCTCTCCCTCTCTCCCTCTCTCCCTCTAGCCTTCTCTCCATCTATCCCTCTAGCATTCTCTCCCTCTCTCCATCTCTCCCTCTAGCCTTCTCTCCATCTCTCCCTCTAGCCTTCTCTCCCTCTAGCCTTCTCTCCATCTATCCCTCTAGCCTTCTCTCCCTCTCTCCCTCTCTCCCTCTAGCCTTCTCTCCCTCTCTCCCTCTAGCCTTCTCTCCATCTATCCCTCTAGCCTTCTCTCCCTCTAGCCTTCTCTCCATCTATCCCTCTAGCCTTCTCTCCCTCTCTCCATCTCTCCCTCTAGCCTTCTCTCCATCTCTCCCTCTAGCCTTCTCTCCCTCTAGCCTTCTCTCCATCTATCCCTCTAGCCTTCTCTCCCTCTCTCCCTCTCTCCCTCTAGCCTTCTCTCCCTCTCTCCCTCTAGCCTTCTCTCCATCTATCCCTCTAGCCTTCTCTCCCTCTAGCCTTCTCTCCATCTATCCCTCTAGCCTTCTCTCCCTCTAGCCTTCTCTCCCTCTAGCCTTCTCTCCATCTATCCCTCTAGCCTTCTCTCCCTCTCTCCCTCTCTCCCTCTAGCCTTCTCTCCCTCTCTCCCTCTAGCCTTCTCTCCATCTATCCCTCTAGCCCTCTCTCCCTCTAGCCTTCTCTCCATCTATCCATCTAGCCTTCTCTCCCTCTCTCCCTCTAGCCTTCTCTCCCTCTAGCCTTCTCTCCATCTATCCCTCTAGCCTTCTCTCCCTCTCTCCATCTCTCCCTCTAGCCTTCTCTCCCTCTCTCCCTCTAGCCTTCTCTCCCTCTAGCCTTCTCTCCATCTATCCCTCTAGCCTTCTCTCCCTCTCTCCATCTCTCCCTCTAGCCTTCTCTCCCTCTAGCCTTCTCTCCATCTATCCCTCTAGCCTTCTCTCCCTCTAGCCTTCTGTCCATCTCTCCCTCTAGCCTTCTCTCCATCTCTCCCTCTAGCCATCTCTCCCTCTAGCCTTCTCTCCCTCTAGCCTTCTCTCCCTCTAGCCTTCTCTCCCTCTAGCCTTCTCTCCATCTCTCCCTCTAGCCTTCTCTCCCTCTAGCCATCTCTCCCTCTAGCCTTCTATCCCTCTAGCCTTCTCTCCCTCTCTCCCTCTAGCCTTCTCTCCCTCTAGCCTTCTCTCCATCTATCCCTCTAGCCTTCTCCCCTTCTAGCCTTCTCTCCCTATAGCCTTCTCTCCATCTCTCCCTCTAGCCTTCTATCCCTCTAGCCTTCTCTCCCTCTCTCCATCTCTCCCTCTAGCCTTTCTCCCTCTAGCCTTCTCTCCATCTATCCCTCTAGCCTTCTATCCCTCTAGCCTTCTCTCCCTCTCTCCCTCTAGCCTTCTCTCCCTCTAGCCTTCTCTCCATCTCTCCCTCTAGCCTTCTCTCCCTCTAGCCTTCTCTCCATCTATCCATCTAGCCTTCTCTCCCTCTCTCCCTCTCGCCCTCTAGCCTTCTCTCCATCTCTCCCTCTAGCCTTCTCTCCCTCTAGCCATCTCTCCCTCTAGCCTTCTATCCCTCTAGCCTTCTCTCCCTCTCTCCCTCTAGCCTTCTCTCCCTCTAGCCTTCTCTCCATCTATCCCTCTAGCCTTCTCCCCTTCTAGCCTTCTCTCCCTATAGCCTTCTCTCCATCTCTCCCTCTAGCCTTCTATCCCTCTAGCCTTCTCTCCCTCTCTCCATCTCTCCCTCTAGCCTTTCTCCCTCTAGCCTTCTCTCCATCTCTCCCTCTAGCCTTCTCTCCATCTCTCCCTCTAGCCTTCTCTCCCTCTAGCCTTCTCTCCCTCTAGCCTTCTCTCCCTCTAGCCTTCTCTCCATCTCTCCCTCTAGCCTTCTCTCCCTCTAGCCTTCTCTCCCTCTCTCCATCTCTCCCTCTAGCCTTCTCTCCCTCTCTCCCTCTAGCCTTCTCTCCCTCTAGCCTTCTCTCCCTCTCTCCCTCTAGCCTTCTCTCCCTCTCTCCATCTCTCCCTCTAGCCTTCTCTCCCTCTCTCCCTCTAGCCTTCTCTCCCTCTAGCCTTCTCTCCCTCTAGCCTTCTCTCCATCTATCCCTCTAGCCTTCTCTCCCTCTCTCCCTCTCTCCCTCTAGCCTTCTCTCCCTCTCTCCCTCTAGCCTTCTCTCCATCTATCCCTCTAGCCCTCTCTCCCTCTAGCCTTCTCTCCATCTATCCATCTAGCCTTCTCTCCCTCTCTCCCTCTAGCCTTCTCTCCCTCTAGCCTTCTCTCCATCTATCCCTCTAGCCTTCTCTCCCTCTCTCCATCTCTCCCTCTAGCCTTCTCTCCCTCTCTCCCTCTAGCCTTCTCTCCCTCTAGCCTTCTCTCCATCTATCCCTCTAGCCTTCTCTCCCTCTCTCCATCTCTCCCTCTAGCCTTCTCTCCCTCTAGCCTTCTCTCCATCTATCCCTCTAGCCTTCTCTCCCTCTAGCCTTCTGTCCATCTCTCCCTCTAGCCTTCTCTCCATCTCTCCCTCTAGCCATCTCTCCCTCTAGCCTTCTCTCCCTCTAGCCTTCTCTCCCTCTAGCCTTCTCTCCCTCTAGCCTTCTCTCCATCTCTCCCTCTAGCCTTCTCTCCCTCTAGCCATCTCTCCCTCTAGCCTTCTATCCCTCTAGCCTTCTCTCCCTCTCTCCCTCTAGCCTTCTCTCCCTCTAGCCTTCTCTCCATCTATCCCTCTAGCCTTCTCCCCTTCTAGCCTTCTCTCCCTATAGCCTTCTCTCCATCTCTCCCTCTAGCCTTCTATCCCTCTAGCCTTCTCTCCCTCTCTCCATCTCTCCCTCTAGCCTTTCTCCCTCTAGCCTTCTCTCCATCTATCCCTCTAGCCTTCTATCCCTCTAGCCTTCTCTCCCTCTCTCCCTCTAGCCTTCTCTCCCTCTAGCCTTCTCTCCATCTCTCCCTCTAGCCTTCTCTCCCTCTAGCCTTCTCTCCATCTATCCATCTAGCCTTCTCTCCCTCTCTCCCTCTCGCCCTCTAGCCTTCTCTCCCTCTCTCCCTCTAGCCTTCTCTCCCTCTCTCCCTCTAGCCTTCTCTCCCTCTAGCCTTCTCTCCCTCTAGCCTTCTGTCCATCTCTCCCTCTAGCCTTCTCTCCATCTCTCCCTCTAGCCTTCTCTCCCTCTAGCCTTCTCTCCCTCTAGCCTTCTCTCCCTCTAGCCTTCTCTCCATCTCTCCCTCTAGCCTTCTCTCCCTCTAGCCATCTCTCCCTCTAGCCTTCTATCCCTCTAGCCTTCTCTCCCTCCCTCCCTCTAGCCTTCTCTCCCTCTAGCCTTCTCTCCATCTATCCCTCTAGCCTTCTCCCCCTCTAGCCTTCTCTCCCTCTAGCCTTCTCTCCATCTCTCCCTCTAGCCTTCTATCCCTCTAGCCTTCTCTCCCTCTCTCCATCTCTCCCTCTAGCCTTTCTCCCTCTAGCCTTCTCTCCATCTATCCCTCTAGCCTTCTCTCCCTCTAGCCTTCTCTCCCTCTAGCCTTCTATCCCTCTAGCCTTCTCTCCCTCTCTCCCTCTAGCCTTCTCTCCCTCTAGCCTTCTCTCCATCTATCCCTCTAGCCTTCTCTCCCTCTAGCCTTCTCTCCCTCTAGCCTTCTCTCCATCTCTCCCTCTAGCCTTCTCTCCCTCTAGCCTTCTCTCCCTCTAGCCTTCTCTCCATCTCTCCCTCTAGCCTTCTCTCCCTCTAGCCTTGTCTCCCTCTAGCCTTCTCTCCCTCTGTCCCTCTCTCCCTCTAGCCTTCTCTCCCTCTCTCCCTCTAGCCTTCTCTCCCTCTAGCCTTCTCTCCCTCTAGCCTTCTCTCCATCTCTCCCTCTAGCCTTCTCTCCCTCTAGCCTTCTCTCCCTCTCTCCATCTCTCCCTCTAGCCTTCTCTCCCTCTAGCCTTCTCTCCCTCTAGCCTTCTCTCCCTCTAGCCTTCTCTCCATCTCTCCCTCTAGCCTTCTCTCCCTCTAGCCTTCTCTCCCTCTCTCCATCTCTCCCTCTAGCCTTCTCTCCCTCTCTCCCTCTAGCCTTCTCTCCCTCTAGCCTTCTCTCCCTCTCTCCCTCTAGCCTTCTCTCCCTCTCTCCATCTCTCCCTCTAGCCTTCTCTCCCTCTCTCCCTCTAGCCTTCTCTCCCTCTAGCCTTCTCTCCCTCTCTCCCTCTAGCCTTTTCTCCCACTCTCTCTCCCTCCCTCATCCTATAGATATTAAACAGTAATGAGAGTCCCATCTTTATCCTAACTACATATTTCACAGTTCATCACGGCTTGTGGGGCGGGGGAGGGGGGTTCTCATTTCATCGCTCATTACCTCCAACGCCACTCAATTAATAACCGAAATCCATGTCTTCGTCCCAAAAGGCATCCTATTCCCTATGTAGTGCTTTACTTTTGACCAGGGCTCATAGAGGCGCAACCAATGCCCCTGTTTATTTACAGAAGGGCACAGAGTATTTCCTCGCGTGGACTGTAGGTTGAGTGCTGTGTTTTAGCCCAGTGGTATTCAAACTTTATCAGTGGGACTCTGTTTTTTGGGCCAGAAATTCTGAGGACCCCATTTTGGGTGATCCCACTGCACCCCAAATCTAATGACACAAACTTGACATCGGTTAAAAAAAATGATAATCTAATAAACAAATAACTCATTAAATTTCTCTCAAATGATCTTTCTCAATAACGTTTGTATATTGTCCCCTAAAATAATATTTACTCTTATTTTTTTTATTGGTGACCCCACAACTTTGAATACCACTGTTCTAGCCCAATGTTGCAGCGGTTTAGTATAACATCTCTATTTGTTTTCTGTACTCAGAGAGGGAAATCTGCCTAGGTGACTGCCTGGGTAAGACAGTGTGGTCATGTCCATACAGGCCCTGTGGGTGCCTGTCTCTCTCTGCCATCCTCTCCATCGTGATAATGAGATTTCGCAGAATGGATATGCGTCCCAAATGGCACCCAATTTCCTATTTAGTGTACTACTTTTGACCCTGATCAAAAGTAGTACACTATACAGGGAATATGGTGCCATTTGGGACACAAAATAGATTTTTGCCACCCTGACACGCGGAGGCCAGGTTGAGAAAATACCATTTCCCTGAGAGGATGTGTGAGGACGAGAAAAATCAGAAGAAACAAATGTGTTTCATCAGGGGAAGAAGGGAGGAGGACGCTCTGGAATGGGTATTCACGCGGGGAAAAACGACATTTATCATGGTTCCCTTTATCACGTCTGTGATTGAAGATATGGGGAGCGGAATGAAGATCACACAATGGAGAAAGGTATCTTCTCTCAAACCAGAAGATTGAGAACAGCAAAAATAAACAGAAAATGCCCATCTAACATATTTAACATGATTGTACAAATACAGTACAACGCTAGTAAAATAGGTATTTTCTTCAGTATTATTTCAGACAGGAAACCCAAATATTCGTTCACCATTTATAAAATAGATGAGAATGCATTTGGTCTTTGTATTAGGCTCTGCTCCTTCAGGGGAGCTCACTGCCAGAGCAATGCTCAGTTATTACCATGATAATGAACTACATGTAGTGAGCGAGTTATAGCTGTACCCATCCCAGATGGGAACAAAAGCCGAGCCAAACAGGGGTTTCCCGTCCGAACTGTCTTCGCCTAACTATTTCAGGTGTTTACCTTCAGAGAAATCGATGAAAGAATGTAGATTTTCCAGACTACATTTTAGTCACTATCTTTAAAGGAAAGGGCACATGTTGATTTGTAGAACCCTCAAACTTAACTCTGGGACTCAAAATCCCAGACTGATTTAGACCTGAAACACCAAGTGGGTGCAATTAATTATCAGGTAGAACAGAAAACCAGTAGGCTCCGGACTTCGTAGGGTAAGAGTTGAATACCCCTAATGTAAAACATTGTTTTATTAGAGTTAGTTGTTTGACATTCAAGTTGTCATGCCTTTAACTATTAATTATATCTTTTCAATAACTGTGTTAGAGGAAGTTCCTACTTTTTAGTTCTCTTAAAGTAGATCAAGCAAAAAAACAGTCAAGTGTTTAATGGTTTATGACTGCAGTGACAAAAGAAATGCAATGATTTTGCTGAGCAGGACGGAGAGAGATGGAAAAACACAAGTACCCTTGGAGGTGTGTGTGTGTGTGGGGGGGGGGGGGTGCTGGGGAGAGAGAAAGAGAAAGAGGGAGCACAAGGGGAATGCATTAATGTGGTATTGATCAGTGTGCCTGTGACATCACTATCAGCGGAGACCAATTGGAAGGTCATGGTAACTCACTCTGACTTAACCTTACATGTCCATGTCTGAGAGAGAGAGAGAGAGGGAGAGAGAGAGAGAGAGAGAGAGAGAGAGAGAGAGAGAGAGAGAGAGAGAGAGAAGGAAGATGGGAGAGGAAGAGATAGATAGAGAGGGGGCAGGGGGAGAGACAGTGAGAGAGAGAGGGGTAGAGGGAGGGGGGGGAGAGGGAAGGTGTGAGAGGAAGAGATAGATAGAGGGGGGAAGAGGGAGAGACAGAGAGGAAGAGATGGATAGAGAAGGGGTGCAGAGGGAGAGACAGGGAGATAGAGAGATGGAGAGAGAGAGAGAGAGAGAGAGAGAGAGAGAGAGAGAGAGAGAGAGAGAGAGAGAGAGAGAGAGAGAGAGAGAGAGAGAGAGAGAGAGAGAGAGAGAGAGAGAGAGAGAGAGAGAGAGAGAGAGAGAGAGAGAGAGAGAGAGAGAGAGAGAGAGAGAGAGAGAGAGAGAGAAATTCTACAACCACCTAAAAGGAAGCGATTCCCAAACCTTCCATAACAAAGCCATCACCTACAGAGAGATGAACCTGGAGAAGAGTCCCCTAAGCAAGCTGGTCCTAGGGCTCTGTTCACAAACACAAACACACCCCACAGAGCCCCAGGACAACAGCACAATTAGACCCAACCAAATTATGAGAAAACAAAAAGATAATTACTTGACACATTGGAAAGAATTAACAAAAAAACAGAGCAACCTAGAATGCTATTTGGCCCTAAACAGAGAGTACACAGTGGCAGAATACCTGACCACTGTGACTGACCCAAACTTAAGGAAAGCTTTGACTATGTACAGACTCAGTGAGCATAGCCTTGCTATTGAGAAAGGCCGCCGTAGGCAGACATGGCTCTCAAGAGAAGACAGGCTATGTGCACACTGCCCACAAAATGAGGTGGAAACCGAGCTGCACTTCCTAACCTCCTGCCCAATGTATGACCATATTAGAGACACATATTTCCCTCAGATCACACAGATCCACAAAGAATTCGAAAACAAATCCAATTTTGATAAACTCCCATATCTACTGGGTGAAATTCCACAGTGTGCCATCACAGCAGCAAGATTTGTGACCTGTTGCCACAAGAAAAGGGCAACCAGTGAAAAACAAACACCATTGTAAATACAACCCATATTTATGCTTACTTATTTTAACTTGTGTGCTTTAACCATTTGTACATTGTTACAACACTGTATATATTTAATATGACACTTGTAATGTCTTTATTGTTTTGAAACTTCTGTATGTGTAATGTTTACTGTTAATTCGTTTTGTTTGTTTCACTTTTGTGTATTGTCTACCTCACTTGCTTTGGCAATGTTAACACATGTTTCCCATGCCAATAAAGCCCCTTGAATTGAATTGAATTGAGAGAGAAGGGCAGGAGGGGAGATGGGGAGGAGCATCCTTGTCACGCCCTGGCCTTAGTATTCTTTGTTTTCTTTATTATTTTAGTTAGGTCAGGGTGTGACATGGGGAATGTTTGTGTTTTGTTGGTTTTGGGTGTTTTTTATGGTAAAGGGGTTGTTGGGTATAGTATATGGGTTTGTGTGGAGTACATGTGTCTAGTGTTGTCTATGTATGTTTAGTTGTCTAGGAGAGTCTATGGTTACCTGAATGAGTTCCCAATTAGAGACAGCTGATTTCGGTTGTCTCTGATTGGGAGCCTTATTTAGGGTAGCCATAGGCTCTCATTGGTTGTGAGTAGTTGTCTATGTTATACGTTTGTAGCCTGTGTGTGCACATCGTTATTTAGCTTCACGATCGTTTTCTTGTTTTGTTAGTGTGTAAGTGTTTTTGTTTCGTTTTGCCTTCTTCGTCAATAAAAGGAGATGGCTTATTTTCCTAAAGCTGCGTTTTGGTCCGTCAATCCCCCACACGATCGTGACAGAACTACTCACCATTACAGGACCAAGCGGCATGGAAAGCGGCAACAGGACCCACCTACACAGGATTCGTGGACATGGGAGGAGATACTGGATGGTAAGGGGCCGTGGGCACAACCGGGAGAATATCGCCTTCCTCGTGAAGAGCTGGAGGCAGCTAAAGCCGAGAGGAGGCGATATGAGGAGGCAGCACGGAGACAAGGCTGGAAGCCCGTGAGTACAACCCAAAAATTTCTTGGGGGGTGCCTTAAAGGGAGTGTGGCGAAGTCAGGTAGGAAACCTGCGCCTACTCCCTGTACTTACCGTGGAGAGCGAGAGTACGGGCAGACACCGTGTTACGCAGTAGAGCGCACGGTGTCTCCTGTACGCGTGCATAGCCCGGTTCGGTACATTTCAGCTCCACGTATCGGCCGGGCTAGACTGAGCGTTGAGCCGTATGTCATGAAGCCGGCCCAACGCATCTGGTCACCAGTGCGTCTCCTCGGGCCGGCGTACATGGCACCAGCCTTACGCATGGTGTCCCCGGTTCGCCTACATAGGCCGGTGCGGGTTATTCCACCTCCCCGCACTGGTCAGGCGACGGGGAGCATACAACCAGGTAAGGTTGGGCAGGCTCGGCGTTCAAAGGAGCCAGTACGCCTGCACGGTCCGGTATTTCCGGCGCCACCTCCCCGCCCCAACCCAGTACCACCAGTGCCTCCTCCACGCACTAGCTATATGGTGCGTGTCTCCAGCCCTTTACCACCAGTGCCTAAACCACGCACCAAGCCTCCTGTGTGTCCCCAGAGTCCTGTGCGTCCTGTTGCTGCTCCCCGCACTAGCCCTGAGATGCGTGTCCCCAGTCCGGTGCCACCAGTCCCGGCACCACGCACCAGGCCTACAGTGCGCCTCAGCCGGCAGGAGTCTGCCGTCTGCACAGCGATGCCTGAACTGCCCGTCTCCCCAGCGCCATCTGAGCCATCCGTCTCCCCAGCGCCATCTGAGCCATCCGTCTCCCCAGCGCCATCTGAGCCATCCGTCTCCCCAGCGCCGTCTGAGCTATCCGTCTGCCATGAGCCTGCAAAGCCGCCCGTCTGCCATGAGCCTGCAAAGCCGCCCGTCTGCCATGAGCCTACAGAGCCGTCCGCCAGACAGGAGCCGCTAGAGCCGCCCGCCAGACAGGAGCCGCCAGACAGGAGCCGCCAACCAGACAGGATCTGCCAGAGCCGCCCGCCAGACAGGATCTGCCAGAGCCGCCAACCAGACAGGATCTGCCAGAGCCGCCAACCAGACAGGATCTGCCAGAGCCGCCAACCAGACAGGATCTGCCAGAGCCGGCAACCAGACAGGATCTGCCAGAGCCGGCAACCAGACAGGATCTGCCAGAGCCGCCAACCAGACAGGATCTGCCAGAGCAGTCAGCTAGCCATGAGCAGCCAGATCCGTCAGCCAGCCATGAGCAGCCAGATCCGTCAGCCAGCCATGAGCAGCCAGATCCGTCAGCCAGCCATGAGCAGCCAGATCCGTCAGCCAGCCATGAGCAGCCAGATCCGTCAGCCAGCCATGAGCAGCCAGATCAGTCAGCTAGCCATGAGCAGCCAGATCCGTCAGCTAGCCATGAGCAGCCAGATCCGTCAGCTAGCCATGAGCAGCCAGATCCGTCAGCTAGCCATGAGCAGCCAGATCCGTCAGCCAGCCATGAGCAGCCAGATCCGTCAGCCAGCCATGAGCAGCCAGATCCGTCAGCCAGCCATGAGCAGCCAGATCCGTCAGCCAGCCATGAGCAGCCAGATCCGTCAGCCAGCCATGAGCAGCCAGATCCGTCAGCCAGCCATGAGCAGCCAGATCCGTCAGCTAGCCATGAGCAGCCAGATCCGTCAGCTAGCCATGAGCAGCCAGATCCGTCAGCTATCCATGAGCAGCCAGATCCGTCAGCCAGCCATGGGCCGTCCCTCAGTCCGGAGCTGCAGTCCCTCAGTCCGGAGCTGCAGTCCCTCAGCCCGGTGCTGCCCCTTATCCTGGTGCTGTCCCTTACCCTGGTACTGCCCCTTAGTTCGGAGCTGCCCCTGACCCTGGTACTGCCCCTTACCCTGGTACTGCCCCTTACCCTGGTACTGCCCCTTACCCTGGTACTGCCCCTTACCCTGGTACTGCCCCTTAGTCCGGAGCTGCCCCTTAGTCCGGAACTGCCCCTTAATGCAGTGTGGTTAATGTGGAGGGGGGTCTTTTGGTGGAGGCTAAGGAGGCGGTTAGGGACTGTGGTGACGTGGGGACCACGACCAGAGCCGGAGCCGCCACCATGGATGGAAGCCCACCCAGACCCTCCCCTAGACTGGTTAATGGTGCGCCCGGAGTTCGCACCTTAAGGGGGGGGTTATGTCACGCCCTGGCCTTAGTATTCTTTGTTTTCTTTATTATTTTAGTTAGGTCAGGGTGTGACATGGGGAATGTTTGTGTTTTGTTGGTTTTGGGTGTTTTTTATGGTAAAGGGGTTGTTGGGTATAGTATATGGGTTTGTGTGGAGTACATGTGTCTAGTGTTGTCTATGTATGTTTAGTTGTCTAGGAGAGTCTATGGTTACCTGAATGAGTTCCCAATTAGAGACAGCTGATTTCGGTTGTCTCTGATTGGGAGCCTTATTTAGGGTAGCCATAGGCTCTCATTGGTTGTGAGTAGTTGTCTATGTTATACGTTTGTAGCCTGTGTGTGCACATCGTTATTTAGCTTCACGATCGTTTTCTTGTTTTGTTAGTGTGTAAGTGTTTTTGTTTCGTTTTGCCTTCTTCGTCAATAAAAGGAGATGGCTTATTTTCCTAAAGCTGCGTTTTAGTCCGTCAATCCCCCACACGATCGTGACAATCCTGCACACACACGATCCAAATCTATTTCCATGACAGAGAGAGGATAGAAAAATGTTGAGTCATTGTCTGCAGCCTTTTTATTATAAAAGCTCAGTAACTTAAAACCTAAAAAAAAATGTATGCATCTGTAGGCCAGAAGAAATCATGCACTGTGAAAACCATGATAAAACTGATTGATCTGATCATGATGAATATGCCATTAAATCCAGTCCAGTAGGGAACAAAGAAGGAGTGTGACTAGTAAAAGGGAAAGGGCAGAGAGGGTCTGTACTCAGTCCATGTGGAGACCTTCTACAGCTTAAAGAAAATTATTCCTGTAAAGTACTGTATGCTGAAGCCAGCTGGCCAGTAGGGGTAAATCTATGGGTGCTCAGGTCAGACTCAAAGGCATAAATTCCTGAAAGGATTGTTGTTCACACACTAAGATGCCCTGATCTGTCTCCCTCTGTCTATATCTGTCCCGATCTGTCCTTCTCCGTCCCCCTCTGTCCCGCTCTGTTGCTCTCTCTGTCTCTCTCTGCCTCTCTTTGTCTCTTTCTGCCTTTCTCTTTCCCTCTCTGCCTCTCTCTGTCCCTGTCTGCCTCCCTCTGTCCCTCTCTGCCTCTCTCTGCCTATCTATGTCCTGCCCTGTCCTTCTCTGTCCCTCTCTGCCTCTCTCTGTCCCTCTCTGGCCCTTTCTGTCCCTCTCTGTCTTTTTCTGTCTGTCTTTGTCCCTCTGTCCCTCTCTGCCTCTCTCTGTCCCTTTCTGCCTCTCTCTGCCTATCTATGTCGTGCCCTGTCCCTCTCTGTCCCTCCGCCTCTCTCTGTCCCTCTCTGTCCCTCTCTGTCCCTCCGCCTCTCTCTGTCCCTCTCTGGCTCTCTCTGTCCCTCTCTGTCTTTCTCTGTCTGTCTTTGTCCCTCTCTGCCCCTCTGTCTCTATCTGCCCCTCTCTGTCCTCTTTTGCCTCTCTGTCCCCTCTCTCTTTACCTTTCTCTCTCTCTCTGCCCCTGTCTGTCCCCCTCTGCCTCTCTCTATCCCTCTGCCCCACTCCTTATCTGTCCCTCTGCCCCTCGCCCTCTCTGTCACTTTGTCCCTCTCCGTCTCTGCCTCTCTGCCGTATGGAGAGCATAGCACACTATAAAGAGGATTTGTGGTGGAGGGTTTTGTGAAGAGGCAAGCTGTGCATTGTTTGGAACCCATAACTCACCTTTAAGACTCAAGGCCTTCATGTCCTTGATTTTATGATGGGACAGGCTGCCAGGAAACCCAGACTTTTGGATGTTACCAAAATCTATAATGTCCTGTCCATTGCACACTTTACTTAAAACCTATCAAACAAAGAATGCATGTTTCACATACTATCAATTCATAGCATAAACATATATCAATATAGCCTGGTCCCAGATCTGTTAGAGATCTTGCAAATGTCAGCTCCATACTCTCAGATAGAGGAAATGACTAGATCTGTGCTTGTCTCAGAGCCCAAACTCCCCTGTTATCTCTCCTGTGAATCTCTTTTTGTTTGAAAGAGAGGAGGGTGAGAGGCTGGTTGGGTAAGGAGTGAGAAGGGATATTAGGTGTGATGGAGCCAGCCTGACCAATCAGGGTTTTGTGAGGGCGGCCGCCGACCCTCTGCTCTGTCCCAAACAGCTCCCTATTCTCTACATAGTGCACTTCTTTTGACCAGAGCCCTATGAGCCCTGGTCAAAGTAGTTCATTGTATGAAGAATGGGGTGCCTTTTGGGACACGGGCCCTATCTCTCTCCAATAAGACAAGACCTTAAAATGCCCCCTTTTCCATCTCTCTCCCATCTCTCCCCATCCCATAGATGACAAAGTCTAGGCATCACTGCTTCAGCCACATATTCTTGATATTGTATGTATCATAACAAAGAGACCAGGACAAGGTGATTGTGTGATATTAGCATTAATTAATTCTTCTGATATTGATGATGGTATTTCCCATGCAGACATGAATGAAGAGGCCTGTTGTACTAGCGGTGGAGTAACAGGTGAAAGCATGGGGACTCCCATACATACACACAGGCTGGATAACTCCTCATGTAATTACAACACAAGCCTGGCTCTTAGCCACATCTCACACCAGTGCAGGGCTAATATAGGACTACAAAACGTATCCAGGGCTTTCAACAGTAGCCTCCGCTGCAGGTTCCATTGCCAAACATACATTTTAATAGGCTACTGTGTAAATACAACATAAAGTGATTATATTTTCATCATTATAAAGATAACATGTAATTTCCCTCACCTCTCAATGGAGAGTATCTAACTGTTCAAACACACACACAGTGGCTCAAACACACACACACTGGCATGCAGGCACAAAGGCACATACACACTAGGTAGACCAATCAGTCTCTTCCGACAGTGCCATTTAGGAGGAGTCAGGTGTGTGGCGACCCGGGTGACCCTGTTTCGGCAGACGAGACTCAGCTCTGTGATATACAGGCATCATTAGCTCATCATCAGAGATCACATACTCACTCCCACAAACACAGCCGTTCAGATCACACACACACTCCCACAAACACAGCCGTTCAGATCACACACACACTCCCACAAACACAGCCATTCAGATCACACACACACACACTCCCACAAACACAGCCATTCAGATCACACACACACTCCCACAAACACAGCCATTCAGATCACACACACACTCCCACAAACACAGCCATTCAGATCACACACACACTCCCACAAACACAGCCGTTCAGATCACACACACACTCCCACAAACACAGCCATTCAGATCAGACACACACTCCCACAAACACAGCCTTTCAGATCACACACACACTCCCACAAACACAGCCGTTCAGATCACACACACAATCCCACAAACACAGCCATTAAGATCACACACACACTCCCACAAACACAGCCATTCAGATCACACACACACTCCCACAAACAAAGCCATTTAGATTACACACGCACATACAGTGCATTTGGACAGTGTTCAGACCCCTTGACTTTTTGGACATTTTGTTACATTACAGCCATAATCTAAAATTGATTAAATAAAACAATTCCCTCATCAATCTACACACAACAACCCATAATGACAAAGCCAAAACTGTTTTTTAGATTTTTTTACTCATTTATTACGAGTAAAAACAGACATACCTTATTTACATAAGTATTCAGACCCTTTGCTTTGAGACTTGAATTTATCATCCTTGAGATGTTTCTACAACTTGCTCCAGAGCGCTCAGGACCTCAGACTGGGGCGAAGGTTCACCTTCTGACAGGACAACGATCCCAGTGGCCCAGCTAGAGCCTGGACTTGAACCCAATCGATCATCTCTGGAGAGACCTGAAAATAGCTGTGCAGCAACACTCCCCATCCAACCTGACAGAGTTTGAGAGGATCTGCAGAGAAGAATTGGAGAAACTCCCCAAATACAGGTGTGCCAAGCTTGTAGCGTCACACCCAAGAAGACTCAAGGCTGCAATCGCTGCCGAAGGTGCTACAACAAAGTACTGAGTAAAGGGTCTGAATACTTATGTAAATGTGATATTTCTGTTTTTTAAAACCTGTTTTTGCTTTGTCATAATGGGATATTGTGTGTAGATTGATAACGGAAAAAACAATTTAATCAATTTTAGAATAAGGCTGTAACTTAAACAAAATGTGGAAATAGTCAAGGGGTCTGAATACTTTTTGAATGCACTGTATGTGCAATTCTCTGGCTGCAAGCGAGGGAGAGAGAAAGAGAGAGAGAATGTGACTCAGAGTCATCTCCCGGCGGAGGCTCACAGTCTCCTTACATCCTTACAAGTACCAGGACAAATATGTCCGAGGGGGAGGGAGGGAGGGTGAGCATATGTTGGTTTGTTTGCTGGACAAATTAATCATATCAAAGTGTTAGAGAGAATGTGGCTGGGTTTGAGTGAACTATTTAGCTTTTGGTTTAGCGGCTGATATAACAAGCATGTATTTCTTCAATTGATAATGATGTGTATGGGTGTGTGTGTGCCTGCGAGCATGTGTTGTTGCATGTGTGTGTGAGTACAAACTGTGGCCTATACAGTGTGTGCCAATAACCTGTATAAAACATGTCTATAAAGATGTAGGACAGCGGTGGTATGATATTCACACACTAAGATGCCCTAAGAGCAGCTACTTCAGACTACAGTCCAGGGACTAATCATTAGGTCACACACTGATAATGGAGATCATAGCAAGAGTATATTAATCCACATTTAAATTCATGAATAAAACAAGACACCAACAGATCACTGACTGAACGGATGAGCGGACTGATACTGGATGCATGATGCACTATCCACTGACAAGACTGAGCTAGGCTGCGTCCCAAATGGCACCCCATTCCCTATATAGGGAACAAGGATAGATAGGGACAGGGCACCTGGACATCTCACACCTCATTAACTTGATGGGATACTAATAATAAGAAATAGTATTCATTATAAAAACTAATAATAAGAAATAATATATCATACTAATAATACTAATATAAAATAATACATCATAATAATACATCATAATAATAAAAGCCATATGACAACAGCATACTAGGTGTGCAATTCATATTCTAAAATAATATTGCACTGCATGTGGGAGGGACATGCTTGAGTCTACCTCGCTGGCTGTGTGGGGGAGAGGAAAGGAGCTGTCTCCCAGGGAGAGGAAAGTAGCTGTCTCCCAGGGAGAGTAAAGGAGCTCTCTCCCAGGGAGAGGAAAGGAGCTGTCTCCCAGGGAGAGGAAAGGAGCTGTCTCCCAGGGAGAGGAAAGGAGCTGTCTCCCAGGGAGAGGAAAGGAGCCTACTAGCAGAACGGCTTCGCCACAGCGTGTTGTGGCAGTTCAGTCAGATTGCTCTGGACTCGTGAAGCAATCGTTTGTATTGTGTTTGTTGCAAGACTGCCTGCCAACCGGTCAGTCAGTAAAGAATAACCTTATATTCAGACCCAAAGCAGAGTGTTTTAATTTCAGCTACTTGGCAGAGGCAAGCTGACTTTGATCAAGGCCTTGAGTGGAGATAATTAAGGATCTGGGCTCCATTGAAACGTCAACACATCAGGAAAGGCACTAGGAGACTGATATAAGTCTGTACAATATCTGGGTTTCAGAAGTAGTGGGTATCTGGCATAAGGGTACCTGGCATCCCCTAAATAGAAATCAGCATGTGCATCAAATGGACATGTGCATTAAAACTTCTTATCCCTGCTTGCTTGACTAAATCGCAACCCCTGACAGTGAGTTCAAATAGAGGATGGATGTGCATCTCGTGAAACATTTTATGCCACAGATACCGTTAATAAAACACTGTTGGATTGCTTCATAGTGCCTGTAAATATCTGGTGAAATATGTTTTCAAAGGACCAGCGAATTTTTCAAGAACTCCTTCAGATGAAGGGACATGCAGCAGTCTCATTGGTTTACTGGAAGCTACAGCAGGAGCAGCCAGGAGCAGCCAAGAGCAGACAGGAGTAGCCAGGAGCAGACAGGAGCAGCCAAGAGCAGACAGGAGGAGCCAGGAGCAGCCAGGAGCAGTCAGGAGCAGACAGGAGCAGCCAGGAGCAGCCACCTACCATGAAGGAAGAAGAAGAGAGAGTTTAGTCTGTACCTTAAGAAAGATTCGCATTACACAACAGTACAGTCTGTACCTTCACAAAGATTAGCATTACACAACAGCAGCCTGAGAAGATTGCCAACTGGGGAGAGCCAAATAGAAAAGATGTGTGAGTCCACTGGGTACAGTACAACAAAGATGACCCTGAACGAAGTGTGAACATGACATAGAAGAGGTATTCAAGAGGAATGAAGAAGTGAATGCAGTAAGAAATACAATTCTAATGAATGCTATCCACAGAGCATTTCAAACGTGTCTTTTTTTAATGCTGGCTGCCGCTCTGCTCTGTGCTGCTGTTGATGTTGTTATCTGGTTGCCTGCCTGCCTGCCTGCCCGTCTGCCCGCCTGCCTGCCTGCCTGCCTGTCTGTCTGTCTGCCTGCCTGCCTGCCTGCCTGCCTGCCTGCCTGTCTGTCTGTCTGTCTGTCTGTCTGTCTGTCTGTCTGTCTGTCTGTCTGTCTGTCTGTCTGTCTGTCTGTCTGTCTGTCTGTGTGTGTGTGTGTGTGTGTGTGTGTGTGTGTGTGTGTGTGTGTGTGTGTGTGTGTGTGTGTGTGTGTGTGTGTGTGTGTGTGTGTGTGTGTGTGTGTGTGTGTGTGTGTGTGTGTGTGTGTGTGTGTGTGTGTAAAGCAGAAAAAGCAAGTCACTTTGAACGCTACAGGCCCTCCCTGTCCACTGCAGTGGGGTCAGGAAAAAATCAATTTGCATTTTAACACAGGGGCCTGTGTGTGTGTGTGTGTGTGCGTGTGTGTGTGTGTGTGTGTGTGTGTGTGTGTGTGTGTGTGTGTGTGTGTGTGTGTGTGTGTGTGTGTGTGTGTGTGTGTGTGTGTGTGTGTGTGTGTGTGTGTGTGTGTGTGTGTGTGTGTGTGTGTGTGTGCGTGTATGCGTGTATGCGTGTATGTGTGTGTGTGTGTGCGTGTGCGTGTATGTGTGTATGTGTGTGTGTGCGTGTGCGCGTGCGCGTTCACGTGCTCCTTTTGCACCACGCCAGGTCAGGGCTCACTGAAGGGAGGACTCTCTCATGGCTTCTGACATCCTCTTAATGGAGAGACATGGTTGCCACGGCAGCCTGCTGACTGACAGACCTGAATTACTGTCCTGTCCTGTGTCCCAGAGTGCACACTATTCCCTTTATAGTGCACTACATTTGACCAGGGCCTATAAAGAGTAGGGTGATATTCGGGATGCATCCCCAGTCACGCTAATACACACGTCTGTGTTTTTGGTATTCAGTTCATCGGCTGAATACACACACAGTCAAATCAATGTTGTTTAATTCAGGGTACTGTAATTCACACAGATTCACAGAGGGTACTGTAATTTAAAAATTAAATAAAGATTTTCTCCTCATGAGTATCAATAATACATTTTTAATTAACAAATCAAATCAAATGTATTTATAAAGCCCTGATATCAGCTGATATCTCAAAGTGCTGTACAGAAACCCAGCCTAAAACCCCAAATAGCAAGCAATGCAGGTGTTGCGCGGAGGCTAGGAAAACTCCCTAGAAAGGCCAGAACCTAGGAAGAAACCTAGAGAGGAACCAGGCTCTGAGGGGTGGCCAGTCCTCTTCTGGCTGTGCCGGGTGGAGATTATAACAGAACATGGCCAAGATGTTCAAATGTTCATAGATGACCAGCAGGGTCAAATAATAATAATCACAGTGGTTGTAGAGGGTGCAACAGGTCCAACACCTCAGGAGTAAATGTCAGTTGGCTTTTCATAGCCGATCATTCAGAGTATCTCTATTGCTCCTGCTGTCTCTAGAGAGTTGAAAACAGCAAGTCTGGGACAGGTAGCACGTCCGGTGTACAGGTCAGGGTTCCATAGCCGCAGGCAGAACAGTTGAAACTGGAGCAGCAGCACGGCCAGGTGGACTGCGGACAGCAAGGAGTCATCAGGCCAGGTAGTCATGAGGCATGGTCCTAGGGCTCAGGTCGAGAGAAAGAGAGAGAGAAAGAAAGAAAGAGAGAAAGAGAGAGAGAATTAGAGAGAGCATACTTAAATTCACACAGGACACCGGATAAGACAGGAGAAAAACTCCAGATATAACAGACTGACCCTAGCCCCCCGACACATAAACTACTGCAGCATAAATACTGGAGGCTGAGAATAAACTATGTGTCTGTGTTTTTCAGCATTCCACATGCTAAATACATACAGTTAAATCAATGACCGTGTAATGAAGCGTAATTCACATGGATGTACAGATGTAGGATCTTAGTTGGAGCCAGTTTTCTACAGCAAGAAAACAATCCTGCAGCATCAGCACGTGTGGATTATAATTAATGGACATTTTTGTGGGGGTTGAAACATTTTTCGTAAGGGAAAATTTATCCTGCAACAGGCTGATCAAATTAAGATTCTACTTCTGTAACAGAAAGTTGAAGTTCTCCCATTTGAGTATAGGTGATAGATGTTTAAAATTGAGCTTTGAACTAAAATATTGAAATATGTTCCGTGTGAAAATATACTGAATAAAAATATAAACGCAACATGTAAAGTGTTGGTCTCATATTTCATGAGCTGAAATAAAAGGTCCCTGAAATGTTCTATATGCATAAAAAGCTTATTTCTCTCAAATTTTGTTCACAAATTTGTTTACTTCCCTGTTAGTGATCATTTCTCCTTTGCCAAGATAATCCATCCACCTGACAGGTGTGGCATATCAAGAAGCTGATTAAACAGCATGATCATTACACAGGGTCACCTTGTGCTGTGAACAATAAAAGGCCACTCTAACACAATGACACAGATGTCTCAAGTTTTGAGGGGCCGTGCAATTGGCATGCTGATTGCAGAAATGTCCACCAAAGCTGTTGCCAAAGAAATGAATGTTCCTTTCTTTATCACATAGTTTTAGAGAATTTGACAGTACGTCCAACCGACCTCACAACCGCACACCATGTGTAACCACTCCAGCCCAGGACCTCCACATCCGACTTTTTCACCTGGGTGATCATCTGACACCAGGCACCCGGACAGCTGATGAAACTGTGGGTTTATACAACCAAAGAATTTCTGCAATGGTATGGGCAGGCATAAGCTATGGACAACAAACACAATTGCATTTTATCTATGGCAATTTGAATGCACAGAGATAGTGTAACGAGACCCTGAGGCCCATTGTCATGCCATTCATCAGTCGCCATCATCTCATGTTTCAGCATGATAGTGCATGGCCCCATGTCGCAAGGATCTGTATACAATTCCTGGAAGCTGAAAATGTCCCAGTTCTTATATAGCCTGTGTTCTCACCAGAAATGTCACCCATTGAGCGTGTTTGGTATGCTCTAGATTGACGTGTACACAGTTCCCGCCAATATCCAGCAACTTCGCACAGCCATTGAAGAGGAGTGGGACAACATTCCACAGGCCACAATCAACAGCTTGATCAACTATATAATAAGGAGAAGTGTCGCACTGCGTGAGGAAAATAGTGGTCACACCAGATACTGACTGGTTTTCTGATCCACGCCCCTACCTTTTTTTAAAGGTATTTGTGACCAACAGATGCATATCTGTTTTCCCAGTCATGTGAAATCCATAGATTAGGGATTAATGAATTTATTCAAATTGACTGACTTTCTTATATGAACTGTAACTCAGTAAAATATTTGAAATTGCTGCATGTCGCATTTAAATATTTGTTTGATAGTTTGAAGTAAAATAGTCTGAAGAAAATGTTTCAGATGACCTTCAACAAGATGGCGGCTCGCTGTATGCCTCAGTGACTCCAACAGTTCTGTTCCACTAAAAAGGCTCAAGTCTAGCTTCTCCGGACGTTTCCCCCTTCCGGGCCGGGCCTGAGATTGTAAATGGATGATAGCTGCCATTTGTGAAGGTTACACACAATGTTCCCTGAATAATGATACTGCCACCAGCTACAGTACAGCCAGGTAGTTTGGTGTTCCCTCAGAGGAACAATGTCCAACCACAAGCACTGCAGTGCCAAAAGGATTCATTATTAAGAGTTGGCTACAATGAAATATGTCTTGTAAACAACTTTAATTGTATTGTCCTAGATCAACTTAGAATGTATTTGAAAGAATGCACACAAACCATGGTAATATACTATGAGCATGGTCTCTTTTCATACAATGACAAATGCTTGCAAATAATGGCTTCAATTAGGCTACTATATCCACAATTAAACCCACCAGACTTACTTTCATCTGAACGGTCACCTTTTAAATGTCCAATTTGTCCTTAAGAGGCCCATTTGAAAAAAAGTTGAAGCCTGCTTGAAGGACATTTAAATGTCTCATCATTTACATTTGGGCAGAAGGCATTTATAAAAATGTTAAATGACGCTGCCCTCTGAACCAGACCTGGGACTGCTGATGGATCACCTGGAGCTCAGCAGGTGTGTGTGTGTGTGTGTGTGTGTTTGTGTGTATGTGTGTTTGTGTGTGTGCCTGTCTGTGTGTGCGTGTGCGTGTGCTTGTGTGTGCTCACCCAGGAGTGTTGGGGAGATCCTGTTCTGGACATGAAGCTTTGATTAATGTCTTTTCCACCACAGCCAGTCAGGAGATGTACTACCTGCCATGTTGAGAGCCCATTGTTTAATCCAACAGACGCATCATTTGCACAGCGACGTAGGTTAACGACAGAAAGATAACCATTAAAATATAAATTAATCACTACTACATTTATCTCCTCGTTCATTCATTGTGCCTCTCCCGGTAGACAGACACTACACACAGCAGTGCACACAGACACACACACACACACACACACGTTAAACAGGAGTCTGTCTCTAGCTCCAACAATTTTGGGACTTCCACCTTGGTTTCCTGCTCTGTGAGATTTGCCTGTTTTATCTTGGCTAAGGGATTCAGCTGTCTTCTGGATGCATGTATAGATTGAGCTGCCTTCTGGTTGCATGTTTAGATTGAGCTGGCTTCTGGGTGCATGTTTAGATTGAGCTGGCTTCTGGGTGCATGTTTAGATTGAACTGCCTTCTGGATGCATGTATAGATTGAGCTGGCGTCAGGATGCATGTTTAGATTGAGCTGGCTGCTGGGTGCATGTTTAGATTGAGCTGCCTTCTGGTTGCATGTTTAGATTGAGCTGGCGTCAGGGTGCATGTTTAGATTGAGCTGGCGTCAGGGTGCATGTTTAGATTGAGCTGGCTTCTGGGTGCATGTTTTGATTGAACTGCCTTCTGGGTGCATGTTTAGATTGAACTGCCTTCTGGATGCATGTATAGATTGAGCTGGTGTCAGGGTGCATGTTAAGATTGAGATGTCTTCTGGGTGCATGTTGAGATTGAGATTACTTCTGGGTGCATGTTTAGATTGATCTGGCTTCCGGGTGCATGTTAAGATTGAGATGGCTTCTGGGTGCATGTTAAGATTGAGATGACTTCTGAGTGCATGCTTAGATTGAGATGACTTCTGGGTACATGTTAAGATTGATCTGGCTTCTGGGTGCATGTTTAGATTGAGATGACTTCTGGGTGCATGTTTAGATTGAGTTGACTTCTGGGTGCATGTTAAGATTGATCTGGCTTCTGGGTGCATGTTTAGATTGAGTTGACTTCTGGGTGCATCTTTAGATTGAGTTGACTTCTGGGTGCATGTTTAGATTGATCTGGCTTCTGGGTGCATGTTTAGATTGATTTGACTTCTGGGTGCATGTTAAGATTGATCTGGCTTCTGGGTGCATGTTTAGATTGAGATGACTTCTGGGTGCATGTTTAGATTGAGATGACTTCTGGGTGCATGTTTAGGTTGCCCGGACAGCCATTAACTGTCCAGAGCAAATCCAATGTAGGTCCTCTGTAAAAGAATGACTCACTCAGAAGGAGAGAAAAAGAGCTGTGATTCTGTCACCTTCCTCCTCTGCTCCATCGCCAGCCAGGCCCCATCTATCTCCTGTGTTTAATTTGCCTGCTAATCAATTAGGGCCTGTGTGCGCACACACACAAGCACACAAGAACATGCACACACACAAACATACACACATACGCACAGAAGAGCACACATACACAGACACACACACGGTGCATGCACACACACACAGTGCACGCACGCACACACACACACACTTCCCTTCGGCCAGCTGCATAAATGAGGCCAAAGAAATGAAAGCCACATTACAAATCAGGGCCTGTGAATAGATCTGACTAATGTATGACTAGACACTGGACAGGCAGCGTGGAGGTATTGCTTTTGTAATGAGCTTTGATTTTCTCCAGCCTCATCTATGTCAAACGAGTATGTGTACAGAGGTTCTAATTGATTAGCAGGGCAAACGATGGACAAACAGCCTCGTTAGTTCCATTTGTGCCAAAAAAGTGTCTGTAAACTGTAAACTGTAAACTTTTCCCTGTATATTTACAGCATTATACTGGCACCACAGTTGACAACTTAATACTTTGGCTTTACAGCAGAGATGCTGTAAAATGTTTTACAGTACTATTTTCCTTACTATAAAGACATATTACAGCATCCTTGCTGTACGTTTACAGGGATACTCTTTTGCAAATCCGTGAAGTTCTCCCACACCGATCTCGACAAACCATTTCTGCATGGACTTTGCTTTGTGCACAGGGGCAATGTCATGCTGAAACAGGAAAGGGCCTTCCACAAACTGATGCCACAAAGTTGGAGGCACAGAATTGTCTAGAATGTCATTGTATGATACAGCATAAAGATTTCCCTTCACGGGAACTAAGGGGCCTAGCCAAACCCTGAAAAACATCCCCAGACCATTATTCCTCCAACACCAAACATTACAGTTGGCATTATGCATTCGGACAGGTAGTGTCCTCCTGGCATCCGCCAAACCCAGATTAATCCGTCGGACTGCCAGATGGTAAAACATGATTCATTTGGGGCTCCCAAGTGGCGCTGCGGTCTAAGGCACTGCATCTCAGTGCAAGAGGCATCACTACAGTCCCTGGTTTGAATCACATCCAGCCATGATTGGGAGTCCCATAGGGCGGCACACAATTGGCCCAGCGTCGCCAGGGTGGGCCGTCATTGTAAATAAGAATTTGTTCTTAATTGGCTTGCCTAGTTAAACAAAAACAAAAAATATATAATAAATAATCGCTCCAGAGAACGTGTTTCCACTGCTCCAGAGTCCAATGACGGCAAGCTTTACATCACTCCAGCTGATGCTTGGCACTGCGCATGGTGATCTTAGGCTTGTATGCGGTTGCTCGGTCATGGAAACCTATTTCATAAACTGCTCTCAACGAACAGTTCTTATTCTGACCGAAGACAGACGATTTTTACATGCTACGTGCTTCAGCACTCAGTGGTCCCGTTTTGTGAGCTTGTGTGGCCTACCACTTCGCGTCTGAGCCGTTGTTCCTCCTAGATCTTTCCACTTCACAATAACAGCACTTACAGTTGACCGGGGCAGCTCAAGTAGGGCAGAAATTTGACAAACTGACTTGTTGCAAAGGTGGTACGTTGAAAGTCAGTAAGGCCAATTTACTGCCAATGTTTGTCTATGGATATTGCATGGCTGTGTGCTCATTTTATAAACCTGTCATCAATGGGTGTGGCTGAAATAGCCGAATCCACTAATTTGAAGGGGTGTCCACATACCTTTGTATACATAGTGTATGTAACCAAATAAGAGAATCATTACAACGCTAATGTAAAAACTAGATTGTGTGCCTGTGTGTGGGCTGTGTGGGGAGAGAGAGACAAAGAGAGAGAGGTAGACGGAGTTATAACTGGGACTGGGTACAATCCTAGATCTTCAGATTCAGTGCGCTGAGCTCCAAGTGAAACTAAGTGAAATAAAATAATGAAAATGGTAATAAGAAAAACAGAAATAGTACTATATACATAATAACAACTGTAGCAGTTATGAATGAATAAATGTCCATTGGGGTGTACATTGACCATAGGGGGAACAGCAGGCTGACTAAACGACCATTGAGGGGGTGTGGGGACCAAGTGAAACAATAAAAAGCAGATAAATGACTAGTAGTGGCTTCCAGTTTTCGCCATATTGCTCTTGTGCTGCCGGTGTCTGAGTAATGGAAACTGGGAGAACAGGCCATGGCTCGGGTGGCTGGGGTCCCTGATGATCTTCTTGGCCTTTCTGCAACACCTGGTGTTGTAGGTGTCCTGGAAGGCAAGCAGTGTGCACCTAATGGTGCTTTCGGCTGTGTGCATCACCCTCTGAAGTGCCTTGAGGTCTGCGGTGGTGGAGTTGCTATACCAGGCAGCCCAATCTAGGAGGTCCAGAGGAGGTGAAACACATAACAGGACAGTTTGGGCCGGAGAGCATCCAGGAGAGAGAAGTCAGCGCAGCATCAGGTGTTCCTCATGGAGCTCTGTAACAAACCTCCTCAATTCTGATTTGTCAGCTCCTCTCACCCCTAGGACAAGCATAGAAAAAGAAAGAATAGAATGAGAGACAGAGAGCACCAGGGCTGCTACTCTGTGGTTAAAAAGACAGGGAACAAGGGACATATCAAGCTGGTGTCGTGTATATGTACTTACCTCACTAGAGGTCTTCATTCAAACTCAGTGAGCTCTTAGAAGAATGGGGCATGGTAGGGATTGAGAACAAACAGCTGGCTTCCTCTGGGCCAGCTTGTCATGCACTTCTTCAGGATTCATCATCTTGGGTTGATTTGAACCTACAGCATATATTCAGTATAGTTTATGAAATCAATTGAGGCATTGAACATATACAAATAAGACTGCTAGATACACCTACATCAAACCCTAGCTAACTAATACAACATCACTATAGGCTACACAATATCACAGATTATTTTACCAGACTCACAACATGTTCCTTTCTAGCTGTGCCACCAGATGTTTGCATACTACTGGTAAAGTGAACAGGTTTAGCTAATACTGTAACATTATGGAACAATATTGTTTAAATTAAACAAATGGATAGCGGAAGAGTATAGCCGCAGGAAGTAGATTGGGGGTGCTGGAAAAACGTTTTGCCCGCGCTGCAGACGGCTATATCGGTCCACTAATTCAGGACTACTAAAGGCCCAGTGCACTACTTTTGTGAATAAAAACATATAAATAATATTGTGATTTTTCAGGGGCTGCTGCAGCACCCTCAGCATCCCTACTTCCCACAGCTATGCAGGAGAGGCTATACAGACACTCCTGGCCTGCAAAACGATGACTTACAGTATGTAGCGCAGATGAGAGCCAAGTGAGTGGAATCCCACAGGGTTGTGACAGCCCAGGAGTACTCTGTCCTGGTGTCATTGCCATTTATGCTCTCCCCTTTGAGAATAATATATCATGGTGACATCTAGATGGCGACTAATATTAGTTATTTCTTGTGTAGGCTGCTATCCTACTTGAAATACTGTATGAATCTTGGGCGGGGAAAAAATGTGCCATGTTGCTAGCTTCCGCCGCCGACACTATGTTAGGCTACAGCCGACCAGTTGCACTGCACCTTAGGTTGGCAGGCACCTCAATATAACATGATGCACTGGTCATTCGCATCGGCTTTAGCAGCTTGTGAGTACGGCCCACAACGTGGTTTATGCAAGATGCGGCTGGTCAATACGAACAAAATATGGGTCATCTTTACAACTGCTAGAAACAAGCTATTTATCTGTAGTAATGGTGGAAACATAGCGGTCACAAATCTGTGCTCAGTGTATTTCTATGGCACTCAGGGGCTGCGATACAGCCTATAATCCCAATCCTTTTCTATGGGTGATATTTTTCTATATCGCACAGCTAGATATTTACAAGCAATTTAGAGCATACCATTAGCCAGCTGTCTATTTAGGTTAGCTAAGGAAATGTACAGTAAGTCAATGTTAGCTTGCAATAAATATACTTATAAACAAGTCAACGTACCTACCCAGCAGCTGCTGAAAATATTTTTCCATTTCACAGCTGCTTCAAGAAGACATTTACTAAAACTGTCTGAGCTTCATGTGTCTCGCCTGACAGCATAAGGTTGGCACCTGAAACTGATCATTTGAACCTCTAGTAGGCATAAGCTATTCTTGTAAATAAATAAATAAATACAGTATGTTAGAGTCATTTTTACAGGAGGCTTCCAAATTACAGTTAATAAGAATCTTTTTCAGCATTTTACCCATAATGCAGTGCAATCTACAGCATGAATGCTGTAAGACACATTTATGGTATTATACTGTGCATTGTACAGTGTTTTACTGTTGAAATTACAGAAAAGTCTTAGTGTACTTTTTATCATTCACAACCCCATGTCATTATTGTCTTATTCTTCACTTAGACACTTTTGGGGACACAATTTGAACTCCATATGATAAAACATCCCGCTCAGACGAAAGAAACGTCAAGGCTGTTCCTTTCGGGGGACAATCAGGATCACATGTCAACAACAATGAGGGAAAAATGGTCTTTAAAAATCTACAATTTGGTATGAGATTATAGAAGTCAGCAGAATGTCAAAACGTAATCAACCAACTTCAGTTAACTTGATCACGTCAAGGCTTTGTGACTCTCCTGTTATAACATCCTTCAATCTTGTCTCCTGTTGTAACATCCTTCCTTCCTGTCTAGGGCAGTGTTTCCTGTCATAACATCCTTCCTACCTGTCTAGGGCAGTGTTTCCTGTCATAACATCCTTCCTACCTGTCTAGGGCAGTGTTTCCTGTCATAACATCCTTCCTACCTGTCTAAGGCAGTGTCTCCAGTCATAAAATCCTTCCTACCTGTCTAAGGCAGTGTCTCCTGTCATAACATCCTTCCTTCCTGTCTAGGGCAGTGTCTCCTGTCATAACATCCTTCCTTCCTGTCTAGGGCAGTGTCTCCTGTCATAACATCCTTCCTTCCTGTCTAGGGCAGTGTCTCCTGTCATAACATCCTTCCTGTTTAGGGCAGTGTCTCCTGTCATAACATCCTTCCTTCCTGTTTAGGGCAGTGTCTCCTGTCATAACATCCTTCCTACCTGTCTAAGGCAATGTCTCCTGTCATAACATTCTTCCTTCCTGTTTAGGGCGTCTCCTGTCATAACATCCTTCCTACCTGTCTAAGGCAGTGTCTCCTGTCATAACATCCTTCCTTCCTGTCTAGGGCAGTGTCTCCAGTCATAAAATCCTTCCTACCTGTCTAAGGCCGTGTCTCCTGTCATAACATCCTTCCTTCCTGTCTAGGGCAGTGTCTCCTGTCATAAAATCCTTCCTACCTGTCTAGGGCAGTGTCTCCTGTCATAACATCCTTCCTACCTGTCTAGGGCAGTGTCTCCTGTCATAACATCCTTCCTACCTGTCTAGGGCAGTGTTTCCTGTCATAAAATCCTTCCTACCTGTCTAAGGCAGTGTCTCCTGTCATAAAATCCTTCCTACCTGTCTAAGGCAGTGTCTCCTGTCATAACATCCGTCCTTCCTGTCTAGGGCAGTGTCTCCTGTCATAACATCCTTCCTTCCTGTCTAGGGCAGTGTCTCCTGTCATAACATCCTTCCTTCCTGTCTAGGGCAGTGTCTCCTGTTGTAACATCCTTCCTTCCTGTCTAGGGCAGTGTCTCCTGTCATAACATCCTTCCTACCTGTCTAAGGCAGTGTCTCCTGTCATAACATCCTTCCTTCCTGTCTAGGGCAGTGTCTCCTGTCATAACATCCTTCCTTCCTGTCTAGGGCAGTGTCTCCTGTCATAACATCATTCCTTCCTGTCTAGGGCAGTGTCTCCTGTCATAACATCCTTCCTTCCTGTCTAGGGCAGTGTCTCCTGTCATAACATCCTTCCTACCTGTCTAAGGCAGTGTCTCCTGTCATAACATCCTTCCTACCTGTCTAGGGCAGTGTCTCCTGTCATAACATACTTCCTACCTGTCTAGGGCAGTGTCTCCTGTCATAACATCCTTCCTTCCTGTTTAGGGCGTCTCCTGTCATAACATCCTTCCTTCCTGTCTAGGGTAGTGTCTCCTGTTGTAACATCCTTCCTTCCTTTCTAAGACAGTGTCTCCTGTGGTAACATCCTTCCTTCCTGTTTAGGGCGTCTCCTGTCGTAACATACTTCCTTCCTGTCTAGGGCGTCTCCTGTCATAACATCCTTCCTTCCTGTCTAGGGCAGTGTCTCCTGTCATAACATCCTTCCTTCCTGTATAGGGTAGTGTCTCCTGTCATAACATCCTTCCTACCTGTCTAGGGCGTCTCCTGTCATAACATCCTTCCTTCCTGTCTAGGGCAGTGTCTCCTGTCATAACATCCTTCCTTCCTGTATAGGGTAGTGTCTCCTGTCATAACATCCTTCCTACCTGTCTAAGGCAGTGTCTCCTGTCATAACATCCTTCCTTCCTGTATAGGGTAGTGTCTCCTGTCATAACATCCTTCCTACCTGTCTAGGGCAGTGTCTCCTGTTGTAACATCCTTCCTTCCTTTCTAAGACAGTGTCTCCTGTCGTAACATCCTTCCTTCCTGTCTAGGGTATTGTCTCCTGTCGTAACATCCTTCCTTCCTGTTTAGGGCGTCTCCTGTCATAACATCCTTCCTTCCTGTCTAGGGCAGTGTCTCCTGTCATAACATCCTTCCTTCCTGTCTAGGGTAGTGTCTCCTGTTGTAACATCCTTCCTTTCTAAGACAGTGTCTCCTGTCATAACATCCTTCCTTCCTTTCTAAGACAGTGTCTCCTGTCATAACATTCTTCCTTCCTGTTTAGGGCGTCTCCTGTCATAACATCCTTCCTTCCTGTATAGGGCAGTGTCTCCTGTCATAACATTCTTCCTTCCTGTTTAGGGCGTCTCCTGTCATAACATCCTTCCTTCCTTTCTATGACAGTGTCTCCTGTCGTAACATCCTTCCTTCCTGTATAGGGTAGTGTCTCCTGTCATAACATCCTTCCTTCCTGTATAGGGTAGTGTCTCCTGTCATAACATCCTTCCTTCCTGTCTAGGGCAGTGTCTCCTGTTGTAACATCCTTCCTTCCTTTCAATGACAGTGTATCCTGTCGTAACATCCTTCCTTCCTGTCTAAGACAGTGTCTCCTGTCATAACATCCTTCCTTCCTGTCTAGGGTAGTGTCTCCTGTTGTAACATCCTTCCTGTCTAAGGCAGTGTCTCCTGTCGTAACATCCTTCCTTCCTGTCTAGAGCAGTGTTTCCTGTCATAACATCCTTCCTTCCTGTCTAAGGCAGTGTTTCCTGTCATAACATCCTTCCTTCCTGTCTAGGGCAGTGTCTCCAGTCATAAAATCCTTCCTACTTGTCTAAGACAGTGTCTCCTGTCATAACATCCTTCCTTCCTGTCTAGGGCAGTGTCTCCAATCATAAAATCCTTCCTACTTGTCTAAGACAGTGTCTCCTGTCATAACATCCTTCCTTCCTGTCTAGGGCAGTGTCTCCAGTCATAAAATCCTTCCTACTTGTCTAAGGCAGTGTCTCCTGTCATAACATCCTTCCTTTCTGTCTAGGGCAGTGTCTCCTGTCATAACATCCTTCCTACCTGTCTAAGGCAGTGTCTCCTGTCATAACATCCTTCCTTCCTGTTTAGGGCGTCTCCTGTCGTAACATACTTCCTTTCTGTCTAGGGCGTCTCCTGTCATAACATCCTTCCTTCCTGTCTAGGGCAGTGTCTCCTGTCATAACATCCTTCCTTCCTGTCTAGGGTAGTGTCTCCTGTCATAACATCCTTCCTACCTGTCTAGGGCGTCTCCTGTCATAACATCCTTCCTACCTGTCTAAGGCAGTGTCTCCTGTCATAACATCCTTCCTTCCTGTATAGGGTAGTGTCTCCTGTCATAACATCCTTCCTACCTGTCTAAGGCAGTGTCTCCTGTCATAACATCCTTCCTTCCTGTCTAGGGCAGTGTCTCCAGTCATAACATCCTTCCTACCTGTCTAGGGCAGTGTCTCCTGTCATAACATCCTTCCTGTTTAGGGCAGTGTCTCCTGTCATAACATCCTTCCTACCTGTCTAGGGCAGTGTCTCCTGTCATAACATCCTTCCTACCTGTCTAGGGTAGTGTCTCCTGTCATAACATCCTTCCTTCCTTTCTAAGACAGTGTCTCCTGTAATAACATTCTTCCTTCCTGTCTAGGGTAGTGTCTCCTGTCATAACATTCTTCCTTCCTGTTTAGGGCGTCTCCTGTCATAACATCCTTCCTTCCTGTATAGGGTAGTGTCTCCTGTCATAACATCCTTCCTTCCTGTCTAGGGCGTCTCCTGTCATAACATCCTTCCTTCCTGTCTAGGGCAGTGTCTCCTGTTGTAACATCCTTCCTTCCTATCTAAGACAGTGTCTCCTGTCATAACATCCTTCCTTCCTGTCTAGGGCAGTGTCTCCTGTTGTAACATCCTTCCTTCCTTTCTATGACAGTGTCTCCTGTCGTAACATCCTTCCTTCCTGTATAGGGTAGTGTCTCCTGTCATAACATCCTTCCTTCCTGTATAGGGTAGTGTCTCCTGTCATAACATCCTTCCTTCCTGTCTAGGGCAGTGTCTCCTGTTGTAACATCCTTCCTTCCTTTCTATGACAGTGTATCCTGTCGTAACATCCTTCCTTCCTGTCTAAGACAGTGTCTCCTGTCATAACATCCTTCCTTCCTGTCTAGGGTAGTGTCTCCTGTTGTAACATCCTTCCTGTCTAAGACAGTGTTTCCTGTCATAACATCCTTCCTTCCTGTCTAAGGCAGTGTCTCCTGTCATAACATCCTTCCTACTTGTCTAAGACAGTGTCTCCTGTCATAACATCCTTCCTTCCTGTCTAGGGCAGTGTCTCCAATCATAAAATCCTTCCTACTTGTCTAAGACAGTGTCTCCTGTCATAACATCCTTCCTTCCTGTCTAGGGCAGTGTCTCCAGTCATAAAATCCTTCCTACTTGTCTAAGGCAGTGTCTCCTGTCATAACATCCTTCCTTTCTGTCTAGGGCAGTGTCTCCTGTCATAACATCCTTCCTACCTGTCTAAGGCAGTGTCTCCTGTCATAACATTCTTCCTTCCTGTTTAGGGCGTCTCCTGTCATAACATCCTTCCTACCTGTCTAAGGCAGTGTCTCCTGTCATAACATCCTTCCTTCCTGTCTAGGGCAGTGTTTCCTGTCATAACATCCTTCCTTCCTGTCTAAGGCAGTGTCTCCTGTCATAACATCCTTCCTACCTGTCTAGGGCAGTGTCTCCTGTTGTAACATCCTTCCTGTCTAAGGCAGTGTCTCCTGTCATAACATTCTTCCTTCCTGTTTAGGGCGTCTCCTGTCATAACATCCTTCCTACCTGTCTAAGGCAGTGTCTCCTGTCATAACATCCTTCCTTCCTGTCTAGGGCAGTGTCCCCTGTCATAACATCCTTCCTACCTGTCTAAGGCAGTGTCTCCTGTCATAACATCCTTCCTTCCTGTCTAGGGCAGTGTCTCCAGTCATAACATCCTTCCTACCTGTCTAGGGCAGTGTCTCCTGTCATAACATCCTTCCTACTTGTCTAGGGCAGTGTCTCCTGTCATAACATCCTTCCTACCTGTCTAGGGTAGTGTCTCCTGTCATAACATCCTTCCTTCCTGTCTAGGGCAGTGTTTCCTGTCATAACATCCTTCCTTCCTGTCTAAGGCAGTGTCTCCTGTCATAACATCCTTCCTTCCTGTCTAGGGCAGTGTTTCCTGTCATAACATCCTTCCTTCCTGTCTAGGGCAGTGTCTCCTGTTGTAACATCCTTCCTGTCTAAGGCAGTGTCTCCTGTCATAACATCCTTCCTTCCTGTCTAGGGCAGTGTCTCCTGTCATAACATCCTTCCTACCTGTCTAGGGCAGTGTCTCCTGTCATAACATCCTTCCTACCTGTCTAGGGCAGTGTCTCCTGTCATAACATTCTTCCTTCCTGTTTAGGGCGTCTCCTGTCATAACATCCTTCCTTCCTGTTTAGGGCAGTGTCTCCTGTCATAACATCCTTCCTTCCTGTCTAGGGTAGTGTCTCCTGTTGTAACATCCTTCCTGTCTAAGACAGTGTCTCCTGTCATAACATCCTTCCTTCCTGTCTAGGGCAGTGTCTCCTGTTGTAACATCCTTCCTTTCTAAGACAGTGTCTCCTGTCGTAACATCCTTCCTTCCTGACTTTTCAGTTTGGATAGTGATTTCACGCTGGATAGTGATTTTACCCACACCTACCCAGATGCACCTTTGAGGATTCTGCAGTCTGTAATCGGGCCCTTAATTAACTGGTGTCCGATATCCGCTAAATCTCTCTTCTCTTTTCCGAACCCCACGGCACGCACACACCTGCTTAGCCTTTTTGTGAGTGCTCGTTTGATCATTAAGATCAGGGATTTACCATTTGACTTTCACACTTCAATCGTATTAGGACGTTTAAAGGGGGTGGGGGCGTGTAGAGACTGACAATGCATTGAAGAATGAGGAGTCATTTCCACAGTCATTACTGTGGGTTCACGGTTTAATTCCTGCAAATCAAACAGAGTGGGGGATTACAGTGGGGTAGTAGACTATATTGAGAAATGTGTATCCTAGGCCCCCAAACCCTTCAAGGGAACAGCACAAAAGGCAGGCAAAGTAGGCAGGCAGGCAATGTCCCACTGGCTATATACACTACATGACCAAAGGTACCTGCTCGTCGAACATCTCATTCCAAAATCATTCATATGGAGTTGGTCCCCCCTTTGCTGCCATAAAAGCCTCCACTCTTCTAGATGTTGGGACATTGCTGCAGGGACTTGCTTCCATTCAGCCACAAGAGCATTAGTGAGGTTGGGCACTAATGTTGGGCGATTAGGCCTGGCTTGCAGTCGGCATTCCAATTCATCCCAAAGGTGTTCGATGGGGTTGAGGTCAGGGATCTGTGTAGGCCAGTCAAGCACAGAATTGTCTAGAATGTCATTGTATGCTGCAGCATTAAGATTTCCCTTCACTGGAACTAAGCGGCCCAAACCATGAAAAACAGCCCGACCATTATTCCTCCTACACCAAACTTTACAGTTGGCACTATGCATTGGGGGAAGAAGCGTTCTCCTGGCATCCGCCAAACCCAGATTTGTCCGTCGGACTGCCAGATGGTAAAGGGTGATTCATCACATCATAGAACATGTTTCCACTGCTCAAGAGTCCGTTGCTGTCGAGCTTTACACCACTCCAGCCGATGCTTGGCATTGCACATGGTGAGCTTAGACTTGTGTGCGGCTGCTCGGCCATGAAACCCATTTCATGTAGCTCCCGATGACCAGTTCTTGTGTTGACGTTGCTTCCAGAGGCAGTTTGCAACTCGGTAGTGAGTGTCGATTGTTACACGTTAAATGCTTCAGCACTCGGTGGCCCCGTTCTGTGAGCTTGTGTGGCCTACCGCCTCATGGCCGAGCCGTTGTTGCTCCTAGACGTTTCACCTTCACAATAACAGCACTTACAGTTGACCGGGAAGCTCTAGCAGGGCAGAAATTTGACGAACTAACTTGTTGGAAAGTTAGCATCCTATGATGGTGCTAGGTTTAAAGTCACTGAGCTCTTCAGTAAGGCCATTCCACTGCCAACGTTTGTCTATGGAGATTGCATGGCTGTATGCTCGATTTTATACACCTGTAAGCAATGGATGTGGCTGAAATAGACAAATCCACTAATTTGAAGAGGTGTTCACATACTTTTGCATATACAGTATCAATCAAAAGTTTGGACACACCTACTCATTCAAGGGCTTTTCTTTATTTTTACTATTTTCTACATTGTGGAATAATAGTGATGACATCACAACTATGAAATAACACATATGGAAACATGTAGTAACCAAAAAAGTGTTTATATTTTATATTTGAGATTATTCAAAGTAGACACCCTTTGCCTTGATGACAGCTTTGCACACTCTTGGAATTCTCTCAACCAGTTGTGTTGTGACAAGGTAGGGTTGGTATACAGAAGATAGCCTTATTTGGGCTATTGCAGCATATTAATGCTTCACAGAGTTCAAGTAAAAGACAAATCTCAACATCAACAGTTCAGAGGAGACTGCTTGAATCAGTCCTTCATGGTCGAATTTCTGCAAATAAACAACTACTAAAGGACACTAATAATAAGAAGAGACTTGATTTGGCCAAGAAACATGAGCAATGAACATTAGAATGGTGGAAATCTGTCCTTTGGTCTGATGAGTCCAAATTTGAGATTTTTGGTTCCAACCTCTATGTCTTTGTGAGACGCAGAGTAGGTGAACGGACGATCTCCGCATGTGTGGTTCCCACAGTGAAGCATGGAAGAGGTGGTGTGGCAGTGCTTTGCTGGTGGCACTGTTGGTGATTTGTTTAGAATTCAAGGCACACTTAACCAGGATGGCTACCACAGCATTCTGCAGCGATATGCAATCCCATCTGGTTTGCGCTTAGTGGGACTATCATTTGTTTTTCAACAGGACAATGACCCAACATACCTCCAGGCTGTGTAAGGGCTATTTGACCAAGAAGGAGAGTGATGGAGTGCTGCATCAGATGACCTGGCCTTGGACCGCAGAGTGAAGGAAAAGCATCCAAGAAGTGCTCAGCAGACTGTTGGAAAAGCATTCTAGGTGAAGTTGGTTGAGAGAATGCCAAGAGTGTCCAAAGCTGTCATCAAGGCAAAGGGTGACTACTTTGAAGAATCTCAAATATAACATAATATTTTCATTTGTTCAACACTTTTTTGGTTACTACATGATTTCATATGTGTTATTTCATCATTTTGATGTCTTCACTATTATTCCACAAATTAGAACATTTAAAAAAATAAAGAAAACCCCTTGAATGAGCAGGTGTGTCCAAACGTTTGACTGGTACTGTGCATTTATAGTGTATCTAGGCTAATGCCAGATAAGGCAAAAAATGTCTGTGCTGTATTCCATGACTTAATCAAAAGATTACAATGGTATAAGAACTTGAATGATTCAGACTGTTTTCCATAAGGAATATAAAGTAATTATGTCAATTAGGCTCCCTCTTTATCTATATCCAGGCCTCTTATCAAGCGTTAGGCCTGTTTCCTTATCATGGACACACATTTAATTAGAAATCCATTCCAATTAATGATGATTTAAGGAATTTACAATTAGTCTGCCTCAAGTAGTAGGACAGATTTCCCTTTTCGGTAAAGCTAGAATGGGCTTTAGAATGGGGATAGCACACTCAGTTGTTGTCACGCCCTGACCTTAGAGCTTTTATGTCTCTACTTTGGTTTGGTCAGGGCGTGAGTTGGGGTGGGCATTCTATGTTCATTGTCTATGTTTTGTATTTCTTTGTGTTTGGCGCCGGGTGTGGTTCTCAATCAGAGGCAGCTGTCTATCATTGTCTCTGATTGAGAACCACACTTAGGTAGCTTTTTTCCACCTATGCTTTGTGGGTAGTTATTTTCTGTTTAGTGTTTTCTACACCTGACAGGACTGTTTCGGTTTCGTTTTGCACTTTGTTATTTTGTTCCAGTGTTCAGTTTAAATAAAAGTCATGAACACTTACCACGCTGCGCTTGGTCCGATTCTTCCTCTTCAGACAACGACACCCGTTACAGTTGTTTCCAAACACACAAAGAAAACCTTTTTTATCACGGAATATAACATAAGATTTTAGAGAAATCTGATAAACAAAAACAGAAATAAATAAATAAATAAAAACTGATAAACAAAAAAAGATTATGTTCAACAGGTGTGTTTAAGGCTATGGAAGTTCCATGGGGTTCAGAACCATGCACCACCACCTCATTGTAATGATTCATTTGAACTGATTAGTAATGGATCTTAAAAATGTATTTTTCTCTCTCCATTCAGTCCTGTTGATTTGACTTTAAGCCCCAAGTTCATCTTGCTCTCCGTTTCCCCCGTCCCCATGCGTTATTATTTTGCCCTGATGCAGGCTGTGTCAATAAAAACACACTGCCATAAATCACCAAAGTCTGTACACTTAAATAACTCTCTCAGCCAGGCCAACTAGTCATTTGACACACACAATGTCATCTGGGTTGTATTCATTAGGCACAAACAAGAAAAAAAACTGCCCGAACGCTTAGGAACTGTCTGTCCAATAAGAAATGCTCGTTTTCATTTTCCATGATTATGAGCCTGCTGAGCACTGGGCCTATGTTGCTGCTCTGCTCGCAGCTCAGTGGAGAGGCGGGGTGAGGCAGGTAACCAAGGTGCAGAAAGAACATACACAGCACAGAAGCCAGACGTTTTATGAGTCGGTCTACCTAGCTTCACACTTCACACAGAGGGCTTCACAGTACAGTACATTAGCACCTGATGATTGATTGAGATGATGGACATAGCTCATGGTGAAATAATCTACATGGTGATTTTCAAAGGTTAACCTATAGCCTACAAGGTGTGGACATGTAAGGACTAATTGCTCATGTGAGTAATACTCTTTACTCTGTGATATGTAGTGGCTGTGATGCATTGGCCTGTGTCCAATATGGAACATAGCCAAATATCTTTCACAATGCTGTGTAGAAGAGAGGTGGTTAAATAATCATACTACTCAGAACAACGGACAAACAGTAAAAGGATTTAATTTATCATTTTCAGGGAAGAATTCTTGTGAAACTTTGACTGCCTTCTTCTGCTCTGTATTCTATTCTGACCAATTGAATCTGTGCTGTTTTCCTTTCCCTCCATCTCTCTCTAGGGGATCGCTACATATCTCATTACCTGTATCATGGCCCTGAGAAATACCTCTGGAACTAAAGCAGTCCCCAGACTAGTTGTCAAGATCATAGGCAGCAAACAGATCAAGTATTTCATCACAGAAGAGACAGACAAGTGAGTTGAATCAGGTCGATCAAAGATCAAGCTGTGTTCTAAGAATAGAAAATAATGGAATGGCATAAAATAGAATGCAATAGAATAACATACAATAGAATGGAATAGAATAGAAAAACATACAATACTATACAATAGAATGAATAGTTTACTTTTCATTCTTGTGAGAAACGGAAATCTCAAGTAAAGCAGCAGTAAAGTCTCAATGGTAATTCTGCTTCAAAACACTACATCTTACACTTGCTTACTACTGTGACTTAACTGGATCTCGATGCATATCTCTTTAACTTTGCACAAGGGTGAATGGAGCAGCTATTCCTCTGGCCGTTGTGGATAATGTGATGAAGGAACGCCAGAGAAACAGGACTCTATAGTGGCCAGATCACACAGACAACCTGAGGTTGAGGGGGGTGTGGGGTCAGCTTTTCAGGCTGCGCTCCACAAGGTAAACCCTGAACCGTAATATAGTGGTTATACTTATGTTATTAAGTTATGTTATTATTATTATTATTATTTATTATCATGTAGCTTAGAAAAATATATGTACATTATTTTAAAAACATAAAGGTACCCTCTTTTATATGTCAAATAAAAAAAGAAAATATATAACAGTAATACATAGTGAAAAAATGACATTGCATGAGTAGTATATTTCAAGATAGATAGACAAAGGTGACATAAACCCTATGGTTACGGGATTTCATTGATGTATACAGTACATTGTGCACAGTGAGCTGTATCTTTCTATTGGAGAGCTCAAAACACTGTGTTGGGTTCACTTGACAGGCCCCAAACAGACTGTGTGTGACAGCTCCCTCTGGTGACCGTTCCCTGTTCTACATCCATCAGAAGAACCCAGCTGTCATAAGAACTGAACTCAGGAACAGCAGCAAGGGCATCTGAGGGGGAGAAGGTTAGTCCAAACTACGGTCTAACTGTGATGACTTGATTACATTTTTATTTTACTCAAACAAAACCGTGGTCTGCACAGTGATCCCCACTTTCATACATAAAACAGATGATACCACGCTTCATGAAGTTGTATGGCATTGTTTATTTCTACTGATTATCACGTCCTACTGGTGTGGAGTTCAACAAAGGCTTATTCTGATTCCCCACCATAGAAATAGAATCATTCTATATAAATACATTTCTATGTAGCCCACTAGTGGTTAGAGCGTTGGGCCAGTAACCGAAAGGTTGCTGGATCGAATCCCAGAGCTGACAAGGTAAAAATCATTAATTCTGCACCTAAGCAAGGCAGTTAACCCACTGTTCCCCCGGCACCGAAGACGTGGATGTCGATTATGGCAGCCCCCCGCACCTCTCTGATTCAGAAGGGTTGGGTTAAATGTGGAAGACACATTTCAATTGAATGCATTACTTTGTATAACTTACTAAGTATCCACCTTTCCCCACATCCTCACAGAGAGATCTACCAGAGGAAGAACAGGAAGACTGTCTCTCATTGGCCATCAGTGAGCAGCTGGCTGACTGGCAGGCTTCTTCACCCCTGAGGACCATTCAGGAGGAAGTTGTTGCAATTGACCCTGCCCTCAAAGGGACCATCAGCCAATCACAGATCACTCAGGCGTTTCTGAGACATGAGGTTCCACTGAAATTACCAACATTCCGTCAGCTCCTCCTAACGTTCTGTGATGCTGACCATCCAGATCAGGTAGGGTTGAAATTAAACATCACAAAGGAGTTTATTTAGGGTCTTGTTTTTTATAGGAAATACCTGTGGTTCACCACTTCAAGTATTACTGCAGCATGGCATTCAAGGTAGTGGCAAGCAGAAGGCCACAGTAAAATAAGTTGACTGTTACTACATTTTATAGTTTATAGTTGATATTTAATTCACATCAGTGCAACTGTATGAGAGCCTGAGACTTTAGTATCTATTGCATGACATTGTTCTCATACTTTAGGTGCATTACAAAGACCTTCTACAATTCCTCAGTGGTATTGTGTTACCCAAAGAGCTACAAGATGACATTAAGGTTCTCTATTCTCTTCCATTTTCTTATTTTCTATAAAAATACATCTAGCCGTCTTTCTCAGCCCTTGCATCTCTATAGTTCTCTTCTGTAAATCTTGCTGAAAGTCCTCGTTGATATTTTGACAGGCAGAGTTTGGGCATGTGTCACACACATCAGAAGTCCCCAGGGGTTGCACTGAGCCCCCGCCAGCTTCTGTGTATCCCATGGAAACAGAAAGATGGCTCCAAAGGTTCCAGAGAATGGAGAGAGCCATGCACACATGTGACAGCCAGAACACTGGTACGGTTTTAAAAGTTGATAGGTCAAAATAATTCATAAGGGGCTGTTTTACCTGAAATATAGGGAACTATCATAACATAACTTGCAGTTACATGTACTAAATTCAAAGCAAAAAAATGTTTAATCACTGATATAATTCGGATAATAAATATAGATTTTCTAACTAAATGAATTGGGGATATTATTTAATGTACAGTAAACATTAATTTCAAAGAGACATCAGCACTAATGAGCTACACTACAAGTATATGACAGAATTGGGAATCTGTCTGCCATTTCAGGTTACATAGACCAGGACAAAGCCAGACGTCTGATTCAGAACTACAACCACATCTTCAACCTGAACCTGACTCCCCTGAGGATCAGTGATGTCACCCATTATCATGGAGGGAGAAGACAGGGCAAAGTCCACCTGGACACAGCCCTACAGTACCTAAAGGAACTGTGATGAAGGTGTTTGGTGAGGACTTGAAATATGTGTGGGGTTTGGTGTGTGTTGAAGACTGTAGGTTTTTGTCTGTAAGTAAACATTGGCATTATCTTTGTAGTAGCTACTATGTAATGTGAGTCTTGTTTAGAAAGCAAAATTTGTGCAGATAATTAAATAAAAAAATCTCTATACACTTTCACTCGAATACTTCCAGTTCATTACTGTATTAATAATTTGGTGCTCTAGCTGTGAATCACATCGGACTAGTCAATCCATCCAGTGCAAGGGCTTGAAAATAACTGAAGCCTCAAGCCAATGCCCATTGGTACCAGATCAGTCCCAGGTCCAGTTGCGTATCGATCATTTAGACATTTAGTGGCCCTTTTGGGTACGTTGGATTATCACAGGTGTCTGTAATTATCTCTGATTTATCACATGTCAAATATTTTACAAATAAAAATGTAATGATAATGCTGTAAAACATTATCTTAAATTTAAACCATTAACTTATTTAATACCATTGGTGTTTAATATGAGGGTTTCAGCATGAAATGCATTTTATGATTTTGTTTTACAATGTTAATATGTTTTGATGTCAATGTTTTGATGTCAAACTGGTGGCAGTTGTGAAAAAAGTAAACACTTGGAAGAAATGCAGTTAAAAATAATGACATTGTTGATTAGATGTTTTTTTCATTAATTAGGCTATTTTCTGTTGAACCATTTGGTCTATCTACTAGAATCTCATGGACAATATGGACACAGATATAAAACATATATACTATATATGAATACATTTTTTACAATTATCCAAGTATAACTTACCAAAGTTACCACAGGTTGCCATATATTTTCTGTTAATTACCAAAATTACTGAAGATTCTGGTAACTTTGGTAAATTACCGGTAGCTTTGCAACCCTATATGAGACTCTGTACTAATACTAGCTGAAAGATAGTGGCTGTGGTCGCAATGAAGACTGGACAGGTGTAGAAACATTTATTCTGCAAGCAATGTTATCAAGTTGTATAATACTTATCCTGTCTCTTTTTGCATCTCAACTTCATTTCCTCACCAAGGCCTCACAGTTCTTCATGTTGTCCATCAGATAGTTGTGGTAGCCACGGAACTTCATGCCGTTGTCTAGGAAACGCTGGACCATCTCATCCTGGTCATCAAGGTGTCCTTTGTCCACTCTGTGGAGCATCTCCAGGTGGTTCAACTCCCGTCTGCCCAAAGACTTTCTTCACTATTTATACAACACATTAAAGCTTCCTTTGTGAACAGTGCATTTATTTGCAAATGACTGTGTTCCAGTTTCATGAAAATGTAAATAATAGTGCACCGACAGGCCTTCCATAAGACTCCTACAGCCTACCTGCTCTTGGTGCTGCAACCCACTCCTACAGCCTACCTGCTCTTGGTGCTGCAACCCACTCCTACAGCCTACCTGCTCTTGGTGCTGCAACCCACTCCTACAGCCTACCTGCTCTTGGTGCTGCAACCCACTCCAATAGGCGTGCACTGCTCCTGTTCCACATATCCTCAATGACCCATATATATGAGTTCAGCCTTCCCGTCCACCCTACCCAACGCTCTCTGATGTGACCCATCATGGTCCTAACCAGACGCATCCTGTTGGCCCAGGTACAGAGAGACTACAGCCAGGACAGCCATCCCAAGCAGGGTGGATATGATCAGAGTGAGCAGAGACAGACCCTCCTGCAACCCTGTCCACACCTAAATAGAAGAGGCTGTTTCAGCAACTCGTGGAGGACAAAGTTGATTTTAAAATAAATATTTGTTTTGAAAAACCAATTTGTTTCAGCTTGTAGCCTTCATCTGGGTTTTACAGACAGAAGAGGACATTTGGGACATACTGTATAAAAAAATAGTATTTTCGTCAACACCTTTCTCTCCCTGGTCAGGCTCCACAGCAGGTCAGGGGCTACCAGGACAGTCAGTATAGCCTGGGCTAACAGCCACAGCATCAGTCTCACCAGATTCAGCACACACCACTGGGCCCACTGAAGCATTGTATCTGGATAGAATAGGTCCTAAGGGTGGTCAATATAGTGGCATCAATACAATGATCCTATTGGATTATTTTGATCCTATGTGGAATTCTCTGTGCATCAATGTCAGTATAATTTGGAGTGAAAACAGAGAAAATGAAGCAGAACATGAAGGTGTTATGAATAGTGTCTTATCTTTTGTCCACTCACCTTGCTATCTTGAAATAAAACTGTGCCTGATGTTTTTGTTGCTGTGATTTTCCGAACATTGTGCTCTAGAATTCAGAGGGAATTTAGAACGTCGGGTGGCTGGTTCATTCTACTCCTATGTGTTCAAGCGCCAACACGGGTTTTGGCTGTACCTTCGATTTCAGCACTATCTAGCATTGGTCAGCGGCACTTCCAGTTACGAGATGGGAAAATAACAATTATGCAAACTAAACCATTTGTATGGATTAACGCAAAGACATTTAAAATCTAGGCTAGCCGACTGCTTGAAATCATTCTATCTTTCGGAGAAGGTGTATTGCTAAGAATGTTAATAAACCACTCCCATTAAGCGATGGACAACGAGGATGTATTTGATTGTTTCATTTCTGTGAAACCGAAAGTAAAATATCGACTTGAGGTGAGCAACTGAAAAACTGTTTGGTAAGCTTTATTCTACAACTACGTTAAGTATTCGTACCTGTTGTTTCTTGTTTTATATGTTGCAGCTTTTACATATTTAGTTATAACTTTAATAAATAGCAAACGAAGAATGAGCCAGTGCTCGAGAGCCTATGCCTGTAAAGTTGTCTGCCTAGTGACGACAGGTAGCTCAGTAAACGCCTGAGTTTTGAACTTCATTGAACAAAACTACATTATTGTACTACAGTAGCCGTAAATGCCTGAGGTTTGAACATCATTGAACATAACTACATTGTTGTACTACAACAGATATTCATTGTTGAAGTATCCAGCAGCAAAGACAGATGATGGGGAAAGAGAACCAACATAGACCATTAACCATGAGTTATAGAGACGCCCTTCAAACACAACCTAATAAAGGTGAGCTTTCTTTTTTAAATGAGTTAGGGTACTGTATTTTGTAAGGCCAGTATATGGACAACCCAACCTTTTTGCTTTAGGGAGGGTTGTGTGTTTTTTATTGGGCACAGGGAGGGTTGTGTGTTTTTTATTGGGCACAGGGAAGGGTAGTGCGTTTTTCCCTGGTTTACATTCACTCTTTTGCAGATTTTACTATATAATGTCTTCCATCCTAGCCAACTTTCCTTGTCTGCTTGCATGCGCCTCCACTATATCAAGGTGTTTTGGTATTTCCCTTATGCTATGGTTTTCCTGCTCTCTAACTTTTATTATAAACTGGGTGGTTCGAGCCCTGAATGCTGATTGCCTGACAGCGGTGGTATATCAGACTGACAAAACAATTATTTGTACTGCTTAAATTACGTTGGTAACTAGTTTATAATAGCAATAAGGCACCTCAGGGGTTTGTGGTATATGGCCAAAAAAGGGCCAATGTTCTTATCCGCAATGCTTCGTGCATAAGAACAGCCCATAGCCGTGGTATATTGGCCATATACCACACCCCCTCGTGGCTTATTGCTATACCACAGGTCAATAGAGTCTACCAGTCTAAGCGTCTATCCTGCCCTCTATCCACCATTAATCGTGACAATAGCGTTAAGGTTGATCGTTTCTCCAGATCTGCAGAAGGCTAACTACTAGCAGTCCTGCAACACATAAAAGCAAGCTGCATCAATGTTCAATATGAATCCACTAGAACAAATAGGAATAGCTAATAGGCAGTGGAGGCTAGGTGCATCATTGCGCATGAAAGAACAGTGAAGAAATGAGACAAGCAGCTCAAAAGGCTTGCCTAATGATCTTGTTTAGGGACAATACAATTATCCAGTGGCGTGTAAGCTTGGCTTCCCCAAAACATTTTCCAAGAACAAAATACAGTATAAATACCTTTTTTTAATCTTTCATCTCTCTATGTTTTATACATGTCCTTCAATTTGTAAGAGGCTGAATGTATTTCACTGGAGAAAGCAGCCGAGCGAAAGAAAAAGCACCTCTCTGTCTTATTATGTGAAGAACATCTATCTGATGCTGTCTGGTCAAAATTAATATGACATAGTTTCCGCCCGTTGCATTGAATGCAGTGGAAGCCAGCGGGCGTTTGGCCTCCCTTGATAAAAAATAAAGCTAAACTGAGTGAGCTCAACTGTGAATGGTCCTGTTGCACAAAAAAAAAGTGTCAAGCTTGCTAAAATCGTCCCTTTCTTAAATTAGGCATGGATGGAGATAGGGATTTGAACTTGTGGTTTTATTTAATTCTCCGTATTGGCCAATGATTATAACAGCGATTCTGATTCAAACATAAATTCATATATTGTGCCCCTGGCCCGAGAGGATGGAAGTTCAACAAGTAGCTAAATGTAGCTAGCTGTCAACTAGCTGGTAGCCTAGGACAACAACAACTAAAAGCATGCAGAGTCATAGACCGTTTGAGTAACATGAAAGAGAGGATGGCATTGGCGTTTCTCTTTTTCTACTTACACACACACATAAATTAGTACCATGGACAGCCGCATGATATTTTGCTAACGTTGATTGGACTAAATTGTTTTTGGTATCTTTGTTGTCACTGTACTAGAATAAGCATAGGTGATTTGATGATGTTGAAATGGTGCTGGAATAGTGGAGGCAGCTCCTGTTTTCTTTGCGACTTGTAGTAACTCTTCTGTGTTCTAAATCAATAGTTGTTTAGTAGTCCGAAAAAGTCGGAAATATTAACTTGATTGGCCATGTAAATGTATGTTACATGCAATATGCTTTGTGGACTCCACCACTTATTGTCTCGGCCTTAGGCCTACAGTGCATTCGGAAAGTATTCAAACCCCTTCCCCTTTTCCAATTTTTTTTTACGTTACAGCCTTATTCTAAACTGATTAAATTGTTTTTTTCCCCTCATCAATCTACACACAGTACCCCATAATGACAAATCAAAAAACAGTTTTTTAGAAATGTTTGCACATTAAAAAACAGAAATACCTTATTTACATAAGTATTCAGACCCTTTGCTATAAGACTCAAAATTGAGCTCAGGTGCATCCTGTTTCCATTGATCATCCTTGAGATGTTTCCACAACTTGATTGGAGTCCACCTGTGGTAAATTCAAATGATTGGACATGATTTGGAAAGGCACACGCCGGTCTATTTAAGGTCCTACAGCTGACAGCATGTCAGAGCCAAAACCAAGCCATGAGGTTGAAGGAATTGTCTGTAGAGCTCCGAGACAGGATTGTTTCGAGGCACAGATCTGGGGAAGGGTACAAAAAAATATCTGCAGCAATGAAGGTCCCCAAGAACACCGTGGCCACCGTCATTCTTAAATAGAAGAGGTTTGGAACCACCAAGAGCTGGCTGCCTGGCTAAACTGAGCAATCAGGAGAGAATGTCCTTGGTCAGGGAGGTGACCAAGAACCTTATGGTCACTCTGACAGAGCTCCAGAGTTCCTCTGTGGAAATGGTAGAATCTTCCAGAAGGACAACTATCTCTGCGGAACTCCACCAATCAGGCCTTAATGGTAGAGTGCCCAGACAGAAGCCACTCCTCATTAAAAGGCACACGACAGACCGCTTGGAGTTTGCCAAAAGGCACCTAAAGGACTCTCAGACCATGAGTAACAACATTATCTGGTCTGATGAAACCAAGATTGAACTGTTTGGCCTGAATGCCAAGTGTCATGTCTTTAGGAACTGGGACTGGGAGACTAGTCAGGATCGAGGGAAAGATAAACCGAGCAAAGTACAGAGAGATCTTTGATGAAAACTTGCTCCAGAGTGCTCAGGACCTCAGACTGGGGCAAAGGTTCACCTTCCAACAGGACAATGACCCTAAGCACACAGCCAAGACAACGCAGGAGTGTCTTCGGGACAAGTCTCTGAATGTCCTTGAGTGGCACAGCTAGAGCCCGGACTTGAACCCGATCTAACATCTCTGGAGATACCTGAAAATAACTGTGCAGTGACGCTCCCCATCCAATCTGACAGAGCTTGAGAGGATCTGCAGAGAAGAATGGGAGAAACTCCCCAAATACAGGTGTGCCAAGCTTGTAGCGTCATAGCCAAGAAGACTCAATACTGTAATCAGTACCAAAGGTGCTTCAACTAAGTATTAAGTAAAGGGTTTGAATACTTATGTAAATGTCATATGTTTTTTATTTGTAATAAATTAGCTACAATTTCTAAAAACCTGTTTTTGCTTTGTCATTATGAGGTATTTTGTGTAGATTGATGAGGATTATTCTTTTTTAAATCCATTTTAGAATAAGGCTGTAACGTAACAAAAGTCAAGGGGTCTGAATACTTTCCGAATGCACTGTATATATCACGGTGGCAAGGCATATGAACTAACAGGTTATAGAGCAAACAACTCAATTATCACAACACATAGGTTGTAATATGGCTTTTTTCGCTCTGGTTTGCCTTCCCTGGTGATTTTGCCTAAGCATTGCTATTGCAATTATTCTACCTAGAATTTATTTTCCAATTTACAGATTTTTATGTGAATATTCTAAAATCTACATACAACAATATACGCATTTTCCTACTGGAGATGTGTTTCCAACTGACTTATTGTGGATAAAAGGCTGTGCGTGATGACCTAGTGCACATAAAAATAACTTCTGCACTTCAATTCATATGTACCAAATAAAAAATACAAGTTAAATGGGTTCCATGGCATTATCAACATTACTGATGGTTTTGTCACAAAAACTGTAGCGTTGAATAGCAAATGTGTGCATTATTAAAGGCAGCCAAGCATCGATCATCATGTCACCAGAATAAGACCCTCAATATTGATTGGACACTCACCACCTTGGATACTCACCACCCTGTGAAGTTCAGAATTTCTTTAATCTGCTAATCAACTGCATGCTTTCACGAGTCGTAATGGGAGGACCTCTTAACATATCATCGCATGACTCCCGAGTTTACTTCGACATGGTCATTATATCAATATTTGTGCATAAAGGCGTTTCCACTGCCATTTCTCACATAAATCATTTTACACACAAAAATAGCCCACCATGTCGACCAAACAAATTGTCTGTTGGCATTTATAAAATTGTAACGGCATTTGCTGTTTAATCAGCCCAGTTAACATTTTTTCATTCGTCAGGTAATTAATCCTCATGAAATGTTTATATGGAAGTGTCTGCAGCCGGCTCAGTGTAATGAGACAGACAGGGAGAGCGAGCTCGTCCATCGTGCTGTATGAACCCTCAACCTTCTGGCCGTTACATGCTGACCACACCGCTCACGTTACGTGTGCGAGCTTTGCAAAATAAATGTACACATATATGTTATTCAATCATTGCATCCACACTGCTAGCGTAACCAGGTGCTAAAATAGAACTCTATTTGTGATGCTTGATGCGCTGCAAGTCCCGCCTCTCCCATCTCCTCATTGGAGCATATACCCACGTGGGTGATTGAAAGATGAACTGAGGTGCACACTCCAATCCAGTTGGTGGTGGTAATGCACCTTAAAGTGATAAATTCTAAATTCTAAAGAAGAAGCCTGAAGGAGGAGAGATTACTAGAAACAAACTCGGTTTACAATTTTATCTGTGGATTAATTGTCGGAGGACCTTGTGCAATTCAGATAAAATAACAACCCAATGTGTATATCCCAGGACATTAGCTTGCAACAGCAAGCTAGCAACAGCAAGCTAAATTGTCATAAATGTTTGCTTTTAAACCTGTCCCCAAATTAATAGTTGGTTCAGAGTTTGTTTTGATATTTCAACCTGCATGTCCTGATCATGTCTGCTGTGGGTGGAGAAAATCAACATGCGCGCTATGGCCCACACGCACACCCGGCCTAGTCAGCATGTTAGCATCGACTGTGCAACAAAAGCATGCGGAAGTGGCGAAGTCGATATCCACGTTTATGAACACAGGGTCATTACTCGTTTGTGGTTGTAAACATTGCATTAATTCTGAGGGAGAGATTCTGCAAGTGATTTACAGTACAAGGGGAGTCGTGATTGGATCAGACCCACCCCCCCAGTACATTTTTAACTATCCCTAATTTGGTTATATTTCAACAATGAGAGGATAGCACCTGAGTGCAACCTCATCAAATTATTATTTTTTCTTTTTCTTAAAAAGTAAGGACTTCTGCTAGATCAGCAGCCCCTACTACTGCCCAGAACAGTTACCTGACCAGACTGAAGAGCAGCCTGCATGACCTGATGAACCAGCACCCAGAGGGAATACCCCTTTCCCGTATGAGTCAGGCCTGTTCTCTCCTCCTGCACCCGGAGGTACTTAAGCCCTACCCCTCCACCAGGTACCTCTTGGCCTCCCTCCCCGATGTGGTGAAGCTTCAGGGGATTGGGGTACAGACACTGGTGCTCCCAGCACTAAACCATTGTGGAGGTGGGACCGATGCTGGTCGTGTTGGTTGTCGCTAGCCTTCTCAACCTATGCCAAGCAGGGACCAGGCCGTCCGCAAAGAGACAGATTTCAAGATTCCAATCAAAGCCAAGACAATGGAAGAACCTCAAATGTACACAGCCCATAACGATATCAGGGAAAAGCATTAGGGAAGTCTACATACAAGACAATGGCGTGTCTTACAAGACGGGATACACACAAACAACACATTCTTACCATGAAAGCACACACCTGTGAATTACAGATTGATGATTTTTTACATTTTTAGACTGTGGCAATACAATTCATTCAATTATTTTATATTTATGATACAGCATGGCAAACAAGATTTCACTTTAAAGTGTACATGTTTGAACATAGATACTTTGTACCCAATTTTATTCATAATTGACAGATTTTAGACAAGTAAACCTAGAACAGTACATAAACCAATCATTGTTGTACAGCATCAATTTGATTCTATTTTTCTTAGGTAATTACTTTATTTTTGATAGAGTGATAACTAATTATTATGGTAAAGTATGTAGCTTTTCTAAACATTTAAATAAAACATTCTGAAAAACATGGACCGTGCTTTTTTTTGCCTCAAACTGAACAGGCAAGGTCTATTCTATCATGTTAAGGTCACATTCATTCAACAGCACTGTACAATAACACACCCACTACCTCTAACACTCTAGTCATCTTACAGGTTGTGTGGGTAAGTAACATACAGTACAATAAAGTCAAAATACACCAAAAACTTTGAATGACACAGGGGCAACGTTGTTACATTTAATGCCGGTTTGCCTGAGGCTGATGCCGTGCAGGTGTTGGTACGCATGCATACACACACTCATTCACATGTAAATAGTGCCATACATGCACTCAAACGTATTCAGTTGTCCTTTATGTCTTGTTTTATGTTTTCCTTTTTTTCCCCACTTTTGTTCATTGTTGCTGCATTGGGGGACAGGGAATGGAATTATTTTATTATGGGTTTTTTTCTCAGGGGGACTGTGGAGGGGGGGGGGGGGTCTCTGATGATTGAGGGGCAGCTCTCGGAAACTGTGGGGGGGATCTTGGAGGGCTGGTGGCTGGGAGCTTAGGCCGGTGGCTGATCGGTTCCTGGGTCGGGTCCCTGTTTTTGACCATGTGGGAGAACTGTCGACATGCCCTTGGGCAGGATGTTGACCCTGGTTGCTTCTGTGGGTCCCTCTGGATGGGAGTCTGTTAGATGACTGAATGTAATGTAAATGTTGAGCGGCTTCACTGCAGGTAGATTGTATGTTTAATATTCAATAAAATAAAAATGTAAAAAGTGCTCACGGTGCTATACGGCAGTCTCCATACCGATTCACCTTTAGCTCCTCTCCCTCTAGTCTACTCTTTTTTAACTCCACCACAGGGAAAGCTGTAGCAGTTACCCAAGATGGCTATCTAACTCTGTCAACATCAATTGTCAAAGGGCAAGGAACACCGTCACTACCTTGCTCTCCAACCAAGGGGCATTAATTAAGGAGCAAACTGAACTGAAGATAACATTCTGCAACTCTTGGAAGACGGTGGAAGTTGATAGAAATGTGTCTTTATTGTTCAAACCAACACATTTCGGCTCATAGACACTGTCCTTCAAGAGTTGTTGAATTTCCTATTCACTTCAACATCCTATTAGTTATAAAAAATCGCTTGATAATTAAAGTCGTTCACACAGCATGTTGAGGTGAGCAAATTTTAATTCCATTATTTACCCTGCTGCCCTAGCATTTTCATTAGCTAGCATTTGGTGTTAAGACTAAAGAAGACACTTAGTTTCATCATATTATTCACTCATTGGTAGACAATCTTGGCCTATGTGCTTAATAAACTCAGGTTGGGTTTTGATACAGATGCTTGATACATACGGCCCCTGGTCTCAGTGTTTGGTGCATCAGCTGTGACAGAGCATGGTGAAGGGTTTGGGTTTGTGGATCAGGTTGAAGAAAACCCTCCGTGTCCGGGGGAGAAGTGTGGGGGGCCAGGATAAACACAGGCGCTGCAGCAGGGATGTGAAGAACACAAACAGATCCAACTGGCCAGCTACTCCCCCAGACACACCCACGGGCCTTCAGAGGAGAGGGAGCCAGTCAAATCAGGGTTGGGGTCCTTTTCAATTCAGTAAGTAAACTGAAATTCAAAAAATTACTCAATGCTACTCAGAGAATTTTTTAAATATAATTTCAGTTTACTTCTGGAGGGAGCAAGGCAAAATGCTGTAGAGATTAGGAACTAGGTAAAGAAATGAGATGCCCACACACAGAATACTGCTGCTCCCTGGTGCTTTTCATTCCTGCAATATGATTACAAACAATATTCCGACTTCACAGAAGTCTTCCTCAGGTGGAACTAGGATGTGTGTTCCTCAGGTGGAACTAGGATGTGTGTTCCTCAGGTGGAACTAGGATGTGTGTTCCTCAGGTGGAACTAGGATGTGTGTTCCTCAGGTGGAACTAGGATGTGTGTTCCTCAGGTGGAACTAGGATGTGTGTTCCTCAGGTGGAACTAACCACAATAAACACTCAAAGATCACAGAGACACAAACAGTTTCAACACACAAGCACATACCTTGATGCAAACACATACAGTGCATTTGGAAAGTTATTCAGACCCCTTGACTTTTTCACGTTAGTCTTATTCTAATATTGATAAATGTGTTTTTCCCCCCTCATCAACCTACACACAATACCAAAGTGACAAAGAACAGGTTGTTATAAAATTCTGGAGAAAAAAAATGAAATATTAAATTTGCATAAGTATTACTCAGTACATTGTTGAAGCACCTTTGGTAGTGATTACAGTTTAATCTTGGTTTCCTTATACCAGAAAATCAGCCAAGCGGGCTGTCATGTGCCTTTTTACTGAGGAGTGGCTTCCGTCTGGCCCCTCTACCATAAAGGCCTGATCATTGGAGTTCTGCAAAGATGGTTGTCATTCTGGAAGGTTCTCCCATCTCCAGAGAGGAACTCTGGAGCTCTGTCAGAGTGACCATCAGGTTCTTGGTCACCTCCCTGACCAAGGCCCTTCTTCCTTGATTGCTCAATTTAGCCGGGCAGCCAGCTCTAGGAAGTGTCTTGGTGGATTCAAACTTCTTCCATTTAAGAATGGCGGCAGCCACGGTGTTCTTGGGGACCTTCAATGCTGCAGACATTTTTTGGTACCCTTCCCCAGATCTGTGCCTCGACACAATCCTGTCTCGGAGCTCTACAGACAATTCCTTCAACCTCATGACTTGGTTTTTGCTCTGACATGCACTGTCAACTGTGGGACCTTATATAGACAGGTGTGTGCCTTTCCAAATCATGTCCAATCAATTGAATTTACCACAGGTGGACTCCATTCAAGTTGTAGAAACATCTCAAGGATGATCATTGGAAACAGGATGCACCGGAGCTCAATTTCTAGTCTCATCGCAAAGGGTCTGAATACTTACGTAAATTACGTGTTTGATTTATAAGAAATTTGCAAACATTTCTAAAAACGTGTTTCCGCATTGTCATTATGGGGTATTGTGTGTAGATTGAGGGGGAAGAAAACTATGTAATCCATTTTAGAATAAGGCTGTAACGTAACAAAATGTGAAAAAAGTCAAGCAGTCTGAATAAATCCACAATTCACTGTGTAATACATTCAGAAAGTATTCAGACCCCTTTTCCACATTGTTACGTTACAGCCTTACTCTAAAATGTTTTAAATAAATCCTCAGAAATCTACACAATAACCCATAATGACAAAGCAAAAACAGGTCTAGACATTTTTACTAATTTATTAAAAATAAGAAATACATGATTTAAATAAGTATTTAAACCCTTTTCTATAAGACTCGAAATTGAGCTCAGATGCATCCTGGTTTCCATTGATCATTCTTGAGAATAAGGCTGTAATGTAACAAAATGTGGAAAAAGTCAAGGGGTCTGAAAACTTTCCGAATGCACTGCACATACAGTTGAAGTCAGAAGTTTACATACACCTTATAGGCTGACCACACAACTCGCGTTGCGTGCGCTGCAAATTAAATTTAGAAATCTATGTTATTCAATTATTGCACCCACACTGCTCTGCGTTGCCAAGGGCTAAAATAGAAGTCATTCCTATTTCTGACAGATAGCGCAGCAGGTCCTGCATCTCCCATCTTCTAATTGGTTTATAGAAGCAGGTACCCACGTGCCATCTCCTCATTGATTATACCCACGTGGGTGATTGTAAGACGAACTGTTGCCGGTTGTCGTGGTAATACTAAGAAAGTTTAGATGCCAATCACCATATAAGTTAAACAATGAAAAAGCCTGGAAGGAGGAGAGATGACTAGAAACGATTTGGTTGACCGTTTTATGTGTGGATTAATTGTCGGAGTAGAGGACCATGTTATTTTACCTGAAATGCACAACTCAATGTTTATATCCCAGGACAAATTAGCTAGCAACAGCAAGCTAGCTAAATAGGACAAATTAGCTAGCGAGTGCAAGCTAACTAGCTAAATTGCCATAAATGTTTAATGCTTTTCGCCTGTTCCCAAATTAATGTAATTGGTTCAGAGTTTGTTTTGATATTTCAACCTGCGAGTCATTATCGCATTTGTTGTAGAGGGACAAAATGAATGTATGCACGATGGCGCAAGCGCGCAGCCGGTTTGGGTTCCGTGTTAGCCAAAAAACATTTAAACTCAGTTTCACAATTCCTGACATTTAATCCTAGTAGAAATTCCCTGTTTTAGGTCAGTTAGGATCACCACTTTATTTTAAGAATGTGAAATGTCAATAATAGTAGAGTGAATGATTTATTAGACTTGTGGAGTTCTATCATTTATTTTCCTGAGGTCTTGGCTGATTTCTTTTGATTTTCCCATGATGTTAAGCAAAGAGGCACTGAGTTTGAAGGTAGGCCTTGAAGTACATCCACAAGTACACCTCCAATTGACTCAAATTATGTTAATTAGCCTATCAGATGCTTCTTAATTAAGCCATGACGTAATTTTCTGGAATTTTCCAAGCTGTTTAAAGGCACAGTCAACTTAGTGTATGTAAACTTCTGACCCACTGGAATTGTGATACAGTGAATTATAAGTGAAATAATCTGTCTGTAAACAATTGTTGGGAAAATGACTTGTGTCATGCAAAGTAAATGTCCTAACCGACTTGCCAAAACTATAGTTTGTTAACAAGAAATTTGTGGAGTAGTTGAAAAACCTAAGTGTATGTAAACTTCCGACTTCACTGTACTGTACATACAACAATATTCTCTATATGGACATATTGTTCTCTCCAAACAAAAAAGATCATTTGGGCCAATGAGAAGAGGGACTCACCCAGAGAAAAGGGTCATCTTCTATGGGTCACATTCTCTCCATCAGGTAAGAGTCTATGAAGTATCAGAGGTTGTCCCTGTCCAGGGTTTTCCAGTGCTGCCTGGCCACCTCCGATATGAAGCCTTTCAGCTCTGACACATTCCTTTGGATCCTCTGGTGAAGCCCCGCGAAATGTTTCATAAACGGGAACAGATTAAAGATCTAAAGAAATGTATCATGCCAAATATTTTGAAAGAAACCACCTGAAAAACATCCGTAAAATACAGTACACCGGATGCTAAAATCTTATTTTGAATCTCATTAGCTGTTAAAAGTTCCTGTTACTAATAATATGGTCATTTTTCACCTATTGTCTCTACACATTTTTAGAGTAGGAGTGAAGTACTCCCATAGTGATACATTACCAAAGTGGCCCATGTCATAAACCTTCATAACTCATAAAACCCCTCATAAACCCCCCCCCCCTTAAAAGATTTAGATGCACTATTGTAAAGTGGTTGTTCCACTGGATATCATAAGGTGAATGCACCAATTTGTAAGTCGCTCTGGATAAGAGCGTCTGCTAAATGACTTAAATGTAAATAACTCTAGAAGGGCAGACATTTTGGTCAAAGATCAATTCCAAACAAGTCAAATTGCAACCATTCAAAAAAAAATTTTATTTCTATGGGTACTCCGTACTTGTACCTGGCCGAGAGCAGATCCAGTCAGGAAGAGATTTTAATTGCGGATGTCCAGGAGGCTGTGGAAACGGTGTCCTTGTACTCATAGCAGTCTCCGAACACCACTAAGCAGATTATGTTGGACACGGCCTTCACGATCACGTGTTGTGGGTCGAATGGATTCTCTTCATGATAAACAACCACCACAGATCATAGTGAAAACTTTACACAGTTGGTCAGCTTCCTTCGTCACACAACAGTAGATATAATATTCCACTGACAAGATTCCAATAAGCCAATAGAAAATGTCTATGTGGCACAATCAGGATGACTTTGGGGCAGTCCTGCCAAACAAACTAATTACCGCCCTCCTTCTGTAGCACCTGTATAAGGTAGTGGGCCTCCTCTGTGACCCGATGATCCAGAGATTTCTTGCCCAGACTGAAGGCCTTAAGAGTGAGAAAGGCACACTTCCTGTTGACGCCAACTTTCCCCATGTAGACATCAAAATCCCTGAGTGGCAAAATAAATCATATAGGGTCTATCCAGCTGGCACCCTATTCACTATGTAGTGCACAACCTTTGACCAGGGTCGATTGGGCTATGGTCATGGTCAAAAGTAGTGCACTTGTGATACAGACTTTGTGACTTGTCAATGCTTTATATCCATCCTGGCACTTGAGTGCTAGAGACCCAATCAAAACCAGCTGTTCCAGCACTGCAACAATCTTTGATTAAAGAAAAGGAAAATGTGTGCTTTTTAGTTACACCTGGTGACAAATATTGCAGAAATAATTCTGGTAGTATCTCAAATATGCTTTCTTTTAGCACAGCAAAAGTGGGGTATACTGTCTCTTCAGTGCATGTTTGATTGAATTCCAGCCTCATGAAATGCTGTCTCAGGCTGCGGTCCAAACACTTAAAAGACACACCATATCCCCTCAGCCCTTAAATCAAGTGGACACTTCTGATGACGTCTGATGAGTATACACTTAAATGGACCACCCTTGGCCGGAAATTCATCACTCCATCCCGCAATGATTGTTTTTTCAGCCACCGGTAGCTTGTGGCTGCTTTATATGTGCTAGTCAATTGACTGCATGTCTACTTATATTAAATATATAATTATTAATATACGCCTACTGTATGATAGTTAGCAAATTAATTAGCTAACTAACGTTAGCCTGCCTAGCTGGAACTTCTGAAGGAACAAGTTTTAATTCTACAATTTCCAAAAGATAACCAAACAAAAACATATTTACTTTTTGCGAGTCGTGTTTGTGCCGTCATGGTCATTAGTAGCATAATTTCTAACTTATTTGCATTCATTTTTACTTACACTTGTAGGTTGACTTCTCCATTGATGTTTAAGTTTTCCCAGACTTTTCTTAGCGAATGTACAATTGTCACAAATTGAATAATGGGGAGTTTCAGGCCCCGGAGTGAACATAAATTGTACATTCGCAAAGATGACTAAAAAGAGGGCTGAGAGGCTTACGTTGCAAACTTCCCTTGCTTGGCTAATCATTTGGACCGCCCTCCAAGATGACAATGAGGATTCCTCCAAGGGCATAAGGCGAGGTTAAGTGGACGAGGGTTTCTTTTAAATGTTTGGACCACAGCCTCAGGTTACCACACTTCATGAGGAAGCCTGGGCTATGACTGTATTATTTCTCTTTCCTCCCTAAAGTGTGCACTTGCTCACTTCCCTTCACTCACTGATTTGAAAGGAAATGACTGGTAGCCCATTCCTCTAACAATCCAATGCTTTTCGATTTGTGTGAAGTAGTAAACAAGTGTACACTTCAAGATAAAAGGGGATAATATTGTGAAAGCAGAGGCTACAGGAAATGTAATGTGATTGACCAAATGGGTTGTGTCCCAAATGGCACCCTATTTAGGTTCTGGTCAAAAGTAGTGCACTATATAGGGAAAAGGGTGTCATTTAGGACACATTTGTGATCATGTCACTGACCTCCTCTGTAGATGATTCAGTCCAGAACAGGCATAGATGGCCTCCCTGAAAACATGGCTCCATTCCGGACCAGAGTCACATTGGTGACGTGGAGCGTGTTCAGCACTATAGACAGCTTCCAGCTGTTAAAGGAATACGCCACTCAAACTTTTTTTTTTCATTAGTCCCAAAATGTTTTGCATGTCAGCAGTCACATTTAAGGCATAGGATTTTTCCAGAAGCAAAATGTCAATTGCATCATCTGATGTGGTAAGTGATACTTCGCTTCTTGAAAATCCTAAATCTTGAAAACGTGACTGTTAACATACAAAAACATTTTGGGACTGTATTAAGTGGACTAATGAAAAACAATTCCAAAATATAGTTTGAGGTAATTTTCCCTTATAATAATTAAACTCTTTCGGGGTGGTTTTCCCCACACACAAATTAAGCATAGTCCTGGACTAAAGATCACTTTCAATGGAGATTATCCATTACGTTTGCCTTTTAGTCTAGGACTAGGCTTAATTTTGTGTCTGAGAAACAAGTCCTTCGTCTATATTAGTTAGGAAACTGCAGAAAGTCAAACTGACTTGACTTAAACCCTTTTAATAAATAATAAATGGATCATGGTGGGTCAGTGGCATAGTGCAGTTTCATGGCCCCACGCACGGTCCAACTTAATCCCCACAAATATTTATCTTAAAATTAACATTTCAAATATATAACAAATAATTATTTTACTAACTGGATTTATGTCAACTCCATGAGAAACCATAAAAGCCTTTTCATTTTTACAATGATTGTCCAACAAGTGTTTAAAGGGGCCTTGATTGGTTAATTCTAATTATTCAAATATGTAATACAAATCTCCAAATTTATTTGGGATTAATAGCCCTATTAAATGTTCCAGAGATAATTTATTTAGCATTGTTGTTTTTCTAGATTTTGAACATAAAACATTTATAAAGCAAACAATATCCCTAAAGTCTAGCACAGAAAATACTTCAATGTTTTAAGCATATGTTGCAGAACAGTGATTACAATTCTTATTCAGAATATTGACACAACAACATTGAGTCGACAACAGCTATTTGACCTAGATTGTGTGTATGCGTCTAGTTCTGTCCTTGAGCTGTTCTTGCCTATTGATGTTCTGTATTATGTTTTGTGTGGACCACAGGAAGAGTAGCTGCTGCTTTTGCAACAGCTAATGGGGATCTTAATAAAACACCAAATACTCAAAACAGACATTTTTGCCTCTAAAGAAATATTTTTTAAATATGGAAAATTATTTTTAGCAAATTTGCTTTTCCTCAGTTGCTTTAAGACTCTAAAACCTAATTAAATATACCAGAATATGAATTTTGGTTCAAATATATATCTTAATCTATCAGGCAGATGGAGCTGACAGTTTATGGTTGTGACCACGGGTGATTCTAATATTGTTAAAATCTATCGAAAGTAGAGAACTTCAGACTACAAGTGGTCTTTGTTGCACTACATGTAATGAAGAAATTAATAAGGAGTCCTTATGGTAAATAGCTGCCCCTGCTTATTCCTAATTTAGGATTTTTGACAAATCTAACAGACCAAATCTCCACACACATCTTTAAGGAATCATAGTTTTGAGAGAAATATTCTTTAAGGTCAGAGGGCTATGGCAAGAAACTACATAAGATAATGGATTTTAACAGAAAAATTGCCAGTTTGTAGAATTTTAAACACTTTTTTGGATTCTTTGCTACGGACAAGGGCATTTCCAGGCATAGAGCCGACATGGAAATTAATTAATTTCAACTATTTAGAAAATACCAAAACCAAATATTTTCCCTTATAAAATCCCCCAAAATGTAAAAATTATATAAATAAAGTTTCCCTGCCGGACAAGGATTGTCCGACTTTCAAAAATCTCTGGACAAATTTCCTAAACATTTTGCCATAAGGCCGAGAGAAAATGTTGCAATTTTAAAGCATATATAATTTAATTCTAAACATTTCTTCATGGCTTATGACGTGTTCATATGCTATCTGGGGAGGCCAGACCTCCGTGGGCCATGCCAGTGTGGTGGGGTCTTATGTGGGTGTCCTATTTCACACATGACCAAGTGTGTATTATGTATTAAGTGTGTAAACGACCACCCCTCATCCCTGTCAAACACTCCCTAAAACACTTCTGCGAGCTGACCTTTCTAATCGGTCAATAAATAGGCCATAGTGGCGAAATAATTATAATTTAGCTATTAAACACTGGAGTGATAGCTGTGCAGAAGAGGTGATGGGGTAGTTGGATGGGCTATTTACAGATGGGCTATGTACAGGTACAGTGATCTGTGAGCTGCTCTGACAGCTGGTGCTTAAAGTTAGTGAGGGAGAAAAGTCTCCAGCTTCAGTGATTTTTGCAGTTCGTTCCAGTCATTGGCAGCAGAGAACTGGAAGGAAAGGCAGCCTAACGAGGAATTGGCCTTGGGGGTGACCAGCGAAATATACCTGCTGGAGCACGTGCTACGGGTGGATGCTGCTATGGTGACCAGTGAGCTGAGATAAGGCGGCATTACCTAGCAAAGATTTATAGATTACCTGGAGCCAGTGGTTTGGTGACGAATATAAAGCGAGGGCCAGCCAACAACAGCATACAGGTCGCAATGGTGGGTAGTAATGGGGCTTTGGTGACAAAACGGATGGCTCTGTGATAGACTGCATGCAATTTGCTGAGTGTTGGAGGCTATTTTGTAAATGACATTGCCGTAGTCAAGGATTGGCAGGATAGTCAGTTTTACGAGGGTAGGTTTGGCAGCATGAGTGAAGGATTCTTTGTTGCGAAATATTTAAAAAAGGATTTACGGCGAAAGCACACCAAACGATTATGTTAGGTCAGTACATAGCCACAGAAAAACACAGCCATTTTTCCAGCCAAAGAGAGGATTAACAAAAAGCAGAAATAGAGATCAAATTAATCACTAACCTTTGATGATCTTCATCAGATGACACTCATAGGACTTCATGTTACACAATACATGTATGTTTTGTTCGGTAAAGTACATATTTATATCCAAAAATCTGAGGCGGGACGCTACTGGTCTCACTTGGAAAAATGCCAGAGAAAATGCAGAGCGCCAAATTCAAATAAATTACTATAAAAATTACTGTAAAAATCAAACTTTCATTAAATCACACATGAAAGATACCAAGTTAAAGCTACACTGGTTGTGAATCCAGCCAACATGTCAGAATTCAAATAGGCTTTTCGGCGAAAGCAAACAATGCTATTATCTGAGTTAGCACATTTGTAAACAAAAATATTTCAACCCTGCAGGCGCGACACAAAACGCAGAAATAAAAATATAATTAATGCCTTACCTTTGACGACCTTCTGTTGTTGTCACTCCAATATGTCCCATAAACATCACAAATGGTCCTTTTGTTCGATTATTTCCGTCGATATATATCCAAAATGTCCATTTATTTGGCGCGTTTGATCCAGAAAAACACCGGTTCCAACATCCTCAAACGTGACTACAAAATATCTCAAAGGTTACCTGTAAACTTTGCCATAAAATGTCAAACTACTTTTGCAATACAACTTTAGGTATTTTTTAACGTTAATAATCGATAGAATTGAAGACGGGATGAGCTGTGTTCAATACAGGATTAAAACCAACTATAGCTAGGTTTCTGGTCACGCGCTTCTATCTAACAGGACACTTCAAGTGACTCTTGTTCAAGATGGCCGTACTTCTTCATTACACAAAGGAAGAACCTCAACCAATTTCTCAAGACTGTTGACATCCAGTGGAAGCGGTAGGAACTGCAAGCAGGTCCCTTAGAAATCTGGTTTCCCAATGAAAACTCATTGAAAAGAGTGACCTCAAAAAAAAAATATATCGAATGGTTTGTCCTCGGGGTTTCGCCTGCTAAATAAGTTCTGTTATACTCACAGACATGATTCAAACAGTTTTAGAAACTTCAGAGTGTTTTCTATCCAAATCCACTAACAATATGCATATCTTATCTTTTGGGGATGAGTAGCTGGCAGTTGAATTTGGGTATGCTTTTCATCCAAACGTGGAAATGCTGCCCCCTATCCTAGAGAAGTTAATGAGAGTCTGGAAGGAGAGTTTACAGTAACCAGACACCTAGGTATTTGTAGTTGTCCACATATTCAAAGTCAGAACCATCCAGAGTAGTGATAATGGGCTGGCGGGCAGCGATCGGTTGAAGAGCATGCATTTAGTTTTACTTGCATTTAAGAGCAGTTGAAGGCCACGGAAGGAGTGTTGTATGGCATTGAAGCTTGTCTGGAGGTTAGTTAACACAGTGTCCAAAGGGCCAAATGTATAGAGAATGGTGTCGTCTGCATAGAGGTGGATCAGAGAATCACCAGCAGCAAGAGCGACATCATTGATGTATACAGAGAAAAGAGTCGGCCCGGACAACAGGCCCTGTGATCTGTAACTTCATTTGTTGACTTCTGTAACCGTAAAAGCCTTGGTTTCATGCATGTTAACATTAGAAGCCTCGTCCCTCAGTTTGTTTTATTCACTGCTTAGCACACTCTGCAAACCCGGATATCCTAGCCGTGTCTGAATCCTGTCTTAGGAAGGCCACCAAAAACCCTGAAATTTCTATCCCCAACTATAAAATGTTCCTACAAGATAGAACTGCCAAAGGGTGCGGTGTTGCAATCTACTGCAGAGATAGCCTGCAGAGTTCTGTCTTACTATCCAGGTCTGTGCCCAAACAATTTGAGCTTCTACTTTTAAAAAAATCCACCTTTCCAGAAACAAGTCTCTCACCGTTGCCGCTTGCTATAGACCACCTTCTGCCCCCAGCTGTGCCCTGGAGACCATATGTGAATTGATTGCCCCCCATCTATCTTCAGAGCTTGTGCTGTTAGGTGACCTAAACTGGGACAAGCTTAACACCCCGGCCATCCTACAATCTAAGCGTGATGCCCTCAATCTCACACAAGTTATCAATGAACCCACTAAGTACAACCCCAAATCCGTAAACAAGGGTACCCTCATAGATATCATCCTAACCAACCTGCCCTCCAAATACACCTCTGCTGTCTTCAACCAGAATCTCAGCGATCACTGCCTCATTGCCTGCGTCCGTAATGGGTCTGCGGTCAAACAACCACCCCTCATTGCTGTCAAACGCTCCCTAAAACACTTCAGCGAGCAGGTCTTTCTAATCGACCTGGCCCGTGTATCCTGGAAGGATATTGACCTCATTCCAGTCAGTAGAGAATGCCTGGTTATTCTTTAAAAAAATGCTTTCCTCGCCATCTTAAATAAGCATGGCCCAGTCAAAAAAAAATAGAATCAGGAACAGATATAACCCTTGGTTCACTCCAGACCTGACTGCCTTTGACCAGAACAAAATCATCCTGTGGCGTACTGCACTAGCATCGAATAGCCCCCGCGATATGCAACTTTTCAGGGAAGTTAGGAACCAATATACACAGGCAGTTAGGAAAGCAAAGGCTAGCTTTTTCAAACAGAAATTTGCATCCTGTAGCACAAAATCCAAAATGTTCTGGGACACTAAAGTTGATGGAGAATAAGAGCACCTCCTTCCAGCTGCCCACTGCACTGAGGCTAGGAAACATTGTCACCACCGATAAATCCACTATAATTGAGAATTTCAATAAGCAATTTTCTACGGCTGGCCATGCTTTCCACCTGACTACCCCTACCAACAGCTCAGCACCCCCTGCAGCAACTTGCCCAAGCCCTCACCCCGCTTCTCCTTCACCCAAATCCAGACAGCTGATGTTCTGAAAGAGCTGCAAAATCTGGATCACTAGAAATCAGCTGGGCTAGACAATCTGGGCCCTCCCTTTCTAAAATTATCCACCAAAATTGTTGCAACCCCTATTACTAGCCTGTTCAACCTCTCGTATTGTCTGAGATACACAAAGATTGGAAAGTTGCCGCGGTCATCCTCCTCTTCAAAGAGGGAGACACTCTAGACCCAAACTGTTATAGACCTACATCCATCCTGCCTTTCTATAATCTTCAAAAGCCAAGTTAACAAACAGATCACGACCATTTCAAATCCCACCGTACCTTCTCCACTATGCAATCTGGTTTCCGAGACTCTGTCAATCACCGCATTTTTATCAGCAGACTCAAAAGCCTTGGTTTCTCAAATGACTGCCTCGCCTGGTTCACCAACTATTTCTCAGATAGAGTTCAGTGTGGCAGTCTATGGGGGTGCCACAGGCAGTCTATGGCAGTCTATGGGGGTGCCACAGGGTTCAATTCTCAGGCCGACTCTTTTCTCTATCGCACCCGCCCGCCTGACTAGCATCACTACTGTGGACGGTTCTGACTTAGGCATTTGTAGTTGTCCACATATGCTAGGTGTCTGGTTAGACTGTAAACTCTCCTTCCAGACTCACCGTATCTCCAAACCAAAATTAAATCTAGAATCGGCTTCCTATTGCACAACAAAGCCTCCTTCACTCATGCGGCCAACACTTCCTCTGGCCGCCTTTCATTCCAGTTCTCTGCTGCCAATGACTGGAACGAATTGCAAAAATCACCCCAAAAAAAGTGGAGTCTTATATATTCCTCTTTAACTATAAGCATCAGCTGTCAGAGCAACTTCCCGATCACTGTACACAACCGATCTGTAAATAGCATACTCAACTACCTCATCCTCATATTGTTATTTATCCTCTTGCACCCCAGTAACTCTACTTGCACATCATCATCTGCACATCACCCCAGTTTTAACGCTAAATTGTCATTATTTCGCCTCTATGGCCTATTTATTGCCTTACCTCCCTAATCTTCTACATTCGCACACACTGTACATAGATTTTTATATTGTGTCGTTGACTGTACGTTTGTTTATGTGCAACTCTGTGTTGTTGTTTATGTCGCACGGCATTGCTTTATCTTGGCAAGTTCGCAGTTGTAAATAAGAACTTGTTCTCAACTGGCCTACCTGGTTAAATAAAAGGTGAAATAAAATTAAAATAAATGAAGTATTATACTAGTGTAAATTGAACATTTGTGTTTTGCATATCCCATAGTGCATTCAAACTGACATTGGGTTTTCTGCATGTAGTCGAAGTATGCATTGCAGTACATAAGCACTATAGCAAGTTTAATTTAGGCAGTATGGAGATGTTTGGTGGTGCTGCTGCCTAAATTACACGTGTTATAATAAAATACCCTAATTGCCCACACTGATCATAGAACTGTGTGATTTCAAGTTCCAAGTCTTGTGCCATGCAAGTTCAAAGTAATAGTTTAAGCTCTATAATGATTAAATAAGCCTACATGTCCCCATTCATTTTTATTATAATTTGTATCCACTATTACTTGACCCTCACCCACAAGAATGTGAGTGTTTACAGAGGAAATAAATAAAAGGTAGGCTAAATCAAACAAGGGAACCCTACAAACGTACGGAAGGGAACGCACCCTAAATTGGCAGTTAAATATAGGTGGTTAATAGGAGGCTAATAGGAGAAGTCCTAGCTGACTGTACAGACTACTTCTACTGCCTTCCTTTCAATACAAGAGCTCTGGGCTGAGCAAAGGAGGGAGAGCCCAAGCTCAGTTCAGAGTGTTTTTCCATCAGTGCAGAAATATAAACTACAAGAGCTTGTTTATACTGCTAGACTGGTGTGACAGCTCCTGCCATTGAACATTGAGAAAAACACATGCCAGGGGTGTATTCATTAGTGCACACCATAGGAAACTGTTGCAAAACGTTTGCAACAAAAAGAGTTCCTTACTGGAAAAGTTCAGCTGATCCCTCCGGCATTAAGGCCAGTTTGGTTCGGAGTAATACACCGCAGGGGCTTTTCTAGGAAAAGGTTCACTTGTGACACAACCACTACCATTATGTAATTACAGAAATCCATGAACCAAAGTAAAGTTTACTATCAACGAAAAATATGAATAATAATAGTACAGTGACTTTGCTATAAAAGTCGATAGAGTCCATGTCCTGCTGATAAACTCATACTCTAGTACTAGAGCAACTGCAGTTCTGGCCATTATTACTAAAGCTGGATTGTAAACATCTGTACTCATATCATGAGTAAAATCATAAAACTCACCGATCATAAATGATGTGTATTGATACTATACTGAATTGTATCTAGAGCGGCCATGGTTTGCGGTTCTGACCAGGCTATATCAGGGCATGTAATTGTGTAAAAAAAAGAAAAAAAGATTAAGAATCTCTATTGGAAATACTTTTAGAACAGGAATATACTTAAGATGCCTAGGAAACTGACCGAAATTGTCTGCAGTCAACAAATAATGTCACCAAAAACAAAATGTTTGCTTTAACTTTATTTTTTATGGCTTTGTTTTTTTCTTTTTTTTCCTTCTTTTTTCCCCCCATTACTATAGATCTTTTTGGCACTACATAATTATCTGATAGGAGTGGACATGTTAAATGTTATTTTTTGTTTGAACAAATGTCTATTCAAAGCTTTGATCCTTATTAAGCAAGCAAAGTATGAACACAGCTAAAAAAAATAAAGGACAATTTTTACCTCCTTACTTTACACAAAATAAAAACACTTTTTGGACCCCTTCAGAAATGGGGGTATTAAAATATTTTACATTTGTATCACAAATCAATGTAATGAGACAAAACACGTAAAAACTGTACAAAAATGATAAAATTCATTTTAAAAAGTATTGTGACCAGAAGATGCAAAGTTAAGATATCGTTTTTGTTTTGTCAGGGTGGAGGACCATGACGCCTAAATGAAAGAAGATGCTATGGGAGCAGAGTTCACAATTCATTTCTTCTGCTGGATGTAGTTGAGGTTGACGTGATGTCGTCCGTGGGGGAGGAGCGGGAAATGCTGATTGGGGTGCACCACAGAACCTGGGGCGGGGCCAAGACAAAGAAGGAAGTAAAGTTAACTACAGTATGGGCATTTTTGTAAGATCGAAGGGGAGAATTATTTTGAGTAGACCAATCAATTAACTATTACAAATTATTCTAAATGATCGGTGGATAGGTGGCTTTTCCACCACACCAGATATGCAATAATTAATTGTATTTTTTAAACGGACACCCGTTCTGAATGGACTCGAGGACAGTCCGACCCGTTCCGAAAAGGACAGTGGTAAACTGATTCAAACAGACCAATGCTGGTTCAGGTTCCGAGAGACCCGTTCGGATTCTAAAGAAAGCAATTTAAAATATCCAATTGAGCGCTGCCAGCACCATCAATAAACAAGCGATGTTGGCCAAATGAACTACAGTTACGTGTCAAACTGCCTTTAACAAATTATTTAAAAAACTATTAGTCGTGTTTCGACGTGTAGCGTATAGACTATACTTTGCTAATACAAAAGTTGTTTACCTCACGGTTCAGCTGTCAGCGATTTGAGCGATAAATGCATCAGGGCAATGCATAGGCCTAGGCGTTCACGTCATGATATTATTATTTTTTTTTTAAAGAGACAAGTTTAGGCCTAGCCCTAGAACGACAGAAAACAATAGGTATGCCGGTGTTGTGCTGAAATAGGCATACCACACCAAACCATCACAAAAGTTGCTTACTTTTGATATTACCCTAATAAAGTTAAGTCACTGTTCCCCGGGAAAATACGAACAGGTTCTTATATTGCCGCAATAAATTCAATACCAACAAAGGCGACTGCCTACCGCAGGCCTACCCAACAAATGACAGTAATAGGTTAATGCTATTTCTTTTACAACAGACTTACAGAACCTATAGAACTAAATACATAGCACAAAATTATAGATACGTTTTCGTTGACAAAAAATTAAACACTTTTTGCATTGGCTATTTAAAGAACTGGTTTAGATAATTAAAATAGACCTACAATAGTAATAGATAAACAATAATGGACTAGACAATAAATGAAAATAAATAAGGTAGAAAATTGCATCATACCTGAATAGCGAATTGCACAAAGTCCATTTGGCTGTGCCAACATTCTTCTCATCTTTGTCAACTACAATATCACAACTTGTCCCTGAGGACATTCCCCTTGTCGACTTCTTTTCACTATACTCTTTCGCCTCTAACTTTCGTTATACTTCAATGAAAAAGGACTCAATCTTCACGATCAACAGTAGACACGACTAATTAACAGAAGACAGGTCCAAATCGGAACCAATTGGTAATACATTTTAATTGCACATACCTGGTACCCGTGGCAATTGTGTCAGACCCGACCCAGAAGTCAGATTTTAGGGCCAGGACCCAATTGGGTCCCGAGTCAGATCTCAGAATTTCAGGTCTGTTGAAACGGTGAAGACCTCTAATCCGTATCTCTCTATCGCAGAGCCTCTTACCTTGGGACATGAAGGGCTTGCCGGGTTGTGGGTAGCCCCCGTTGCCCTGCTGGATGAAGTTATGTGGCATGCGGTAAGACCAGGACGGGGACAGGGAGTAGTGGGCCGCGTTGCTGTGCTCCCAGGTCCTAGAACCCTGCTGGCTCACCCCCCCAAACTGGGTCTTGTAGCCTGGGTCTACAGGGAAAGGGAGGTCTTTAAATTTGGTCCACAAAACATAATTGGAAAATTTAAACAAGAAACTACTCAGCCAACCACAATAATTTGATATCATCCTTTCGTCCCAGCACCAGTTTAAATGCACAGTGAATTAAGTGTGTAGCCCAAAACCACTGGTGTCTCTTACCTGACCACACAATCAGCACCGTTAACAAGGAAACAGACAGTTACTGCTAAAGACAAGGACAGAATCTGACCAGTTAGTCAGACAAACCAACAAAGACTGACTGTTCCAACAACTAGCAGAGACAGAAAGCTAGCAGAGTTGTGCACTGGCACAACTAGCAGAGCCCAGACAGAGACGGAGCCACCCAGTGTGTACCTGACTTGCCCACAGTGCCGTTAGCCACCATTGCCCCCTGTTGTGCCAGGTGGTTGTGCCAGTGCCTGTCACGTCCCTGCCCTCCTCCCAGGCCCATGGGCCTCCCCGCCGGCTGGGCGAAGATGATGCTAGGGTCGTTTAGGTTCATAGGGCTAAGGCTGCCACCCCCCAAAGATCCCCCTGGCCCTGTGTTCCCGTTCCCTGGCCCAGGGGCCTGGTGCAGAGGGAATTTAAGGCCGGGCGGGGAGGGCCCTCCAGGGCCGTTGGAAGTCTGGAGGATGGGGCCGTGGATGGGCCAGGAGTTGGAGGGGTGGTGGTGTTGGTGATGAACCTGGTGCCCCTGATGTGACTGGTGCTGGTTGTGGTGGGACGGCAGCAGTCCCAGAGCAGTGAGAGCTGCAGAGTGGTGGTACTGGCCCGGGTGGGAGGGAGGGAAGCCGAAGAGAGAGAGGGGAACCTGGGGGTGTTGGGGCTGCTTAGGGGGTCCCACTCCAGCAGAGGTCTTGGAGGAGGAGGATTGGGGGGAGCTGGAGGATTGGCTGGAACCCTGGGAGAACAGGTTGGGCTGGGGGGAGTAGGGCGGAGTCTGGTGGGAATCAGACTGAGGGGGGGGGGGGGGGGGGGGGGACAGCAGGGTAAGGATGTAGTGGAAAAGACAGGAAGGGAAAATACAGTAAGGGAAAGAGAGAAATCAATTAAAAGGCATCACCATACATAGAGGTCTGTACTGATAGATAAAGAAGCTAGCTGCAGCATGTTTGAACATGATAAGGGTGGCTAAGGGAGAGAGACAACGCCCAGTTGTACTCACACATTCGGAGGGTTGTCTGGTGCGTCCGGGGCGATCCTGTGGAGGCTGGGGGATGGGGATGGACTGGGAGCTCACCATGGCTTGCACCATGTGGGGAACTGGAGGAAACGGAAGCAAACCATTACATCACTCAGTCAAATAGCCACTGCTGTCCTCTGCTGGGAGGTAGTAGTCATGACAAAACAGAGCTTTAAATCAACAATTACATACTGTTAATGGGCTCCTATACGATACAGGAACGATACGTTTTAGTTTGAAACGATTCGGTGCCATTCGGTTTGATTACAGAACGAATCGATGCGATTCGGTTCGATGCAATACGATTCAATACACTAACATTTGTTGCACAAACACATTCATTTTCCATTCTAAATTAAAATCTGCTGCTGATGGAGCTCATGAGCTGGGACTCTTGGAGCTGGATCTGTCTGAGCTTGTTATTTTTTGCAGATTCGTGTTTGGGCTTTTAATATTTATAATTTACAAATTAGCTATGACATAGCCAGTGAATATATAGCAAAACTTTGGATTTCACTCCCATCTCAAAATCAAATGGTTTTGACCGTTTTTTACAGATTGATCTTCTCGTCGTCTCTAGTTTTGGCCATGCAGTGCGACTCGCAAAAGTGATTGCTGGCCTCCCGAGTGGAGCAGTGGTCTAAGTCACTGCATCGCAGTGCTAGCTGTGCCACTAGAGATTCTGGGTTCGAGTCCAGGCTGACGCAGCCGCCGGCGACCAGGAAACCCATGGGGCGGCGCACAATTGGCCGAGCGTCGTCCAGGATAGGGGAGGGTTTGGCCGGCAGGGATGTCCTTGTCCCATCGCGCACTAACGACTCCTGTAGCGGGCCGAGCGCATGCACGCTGACACGGTCGCCAGGTGTACGGTGTTTCCTCCGACACATTGGTACGGCTGGCTTCCGGTTAAGTGGGCATTGTGTCAAGAAGTAGTGCGGCTTGGTTGGGTTTCGGAGGACGCACGGCTCTCGACCTTCGCCTCTCCTGAGTCCGTACGGAGTTGCAGCGATGAGACAAGACTAACTACCAATTGGATACCACGGAACAGGGTAAAAAAATATAAATTTTTAAAAAGTGATTGCTGTCCTCGTTATGAAATAATGAACTTTACCCTGTATATCCAAAAATTACCATATACACTGATTGATCGAAGCAAAACTACCAAAAATATTGCTGATGGTGAACCTGAACAATCAAAATAAACTATTTTAAGCCCTGTTCAGCAGGTAGGCCAACAGCCAGTTGTCTCTCCGATAGCTTACTTTTATTCCAGTAAATCAGCGCACAGATGACAACCTAAATTATATCTGACCGATGCATGCTACATTTGGATCGGTTTAGGGTTCGCAGACCGATACACTTATCTTAAACATTTGAATTGGGGACCGATGCATATCGGTGAATCGTTACATTCCTACCTGAAATTGTCCAAATGAAACTCTTGTTTTGCTCTGTTTGCTTCTCAAACAGTAGACTGTTTATGTAATGAATTCACCCCAGAGGTGTAATTATTAGACCAAGACGGTAGCAAACAGTTGCAAAACCCTTTGCAACGGAAACAGTTTACTCCAAACAGAAAACGGTTTGGCAACGAAAACAGGAGTTTCTATTCGACAAATTCAGGTGTGTGTGTGTGTACCTAGTCCCCCTGCGGCTCTCTGTCTAAGATGACGGTACTCTTGGCAGTCCCTTCGTACGTGACCCATGTCACCACACTGGAAACAGCGACGCTCCCGCGGCTCATGTTCGTCTCCCTCCTTCACATCCTCCTCTTTCTCGTTCTCCTTCTTCCTCATCCCCCTGTTCAGACAGACACGCACACAGAAGCAGAGGATTAGCTCACTCAAACATGCAGCAACCACTTGACATAGGTTCAAATACTATTATAAATAATTTCAAATACTGTATCTGTGCTCGTCTTCCAACAGAACCAATGCAAAAAAAGTTTCAAAAGTGCAAAGCCCTTCCACCTGGAATTATTTGAACCCAGGTCTGTCACACACACTAGTTCCGAAAGAAACTCACTGATGTTCTCTCCCAGTGTACCTGCGTCTCTTGGGGCAGTCCTTCATGTAATGTCCGATCTTGCCACAGACCCGACAGCACCTGTCATTAGGTGCCAGCTCCCCGTCCGTTAGCACCTTGGAGTCAAAGAAGTAGTACTGCACCACAGAAGAAACAACGTTAGACATGAGAACAGGTCTTCTGTAGACAAATGGAATAATTTGACATCAACAGTGCCCATAATTACAAAGGGTCTCAGAGTGCGAATCTTGGACCAGGTCCCCCTCTTGTTCATTATTTTAAAAAGGCAAAAATGATCCTATATCAGCACTCTGAATACAGCCCTGTATCTAGTGTGTGCCGTACCGCCTCCAAGCCAGGCTGGGGGTAGAAGGGAGTACCAAACAGCTTCCTGCCGTTGATAAAGGCCTTCATGATGAAGTTAGTCACTAAGGAGAGACAGAGAAGGGGTGTGTTGGGGACCATGATCACTGAACTACTACAGGGAGCACAGACCATAATCACTGAAGTACTGAGGTAGATGACACATACTTGGCCTGATGAGGATAACTTAGGAGTAGGGTGGCAAAACTCTCAATAAATTCTGTGATTTCCAGAAATCCTGGATGGAGTATTCCGGATTTCCTGCTCATCATCTCCTGACTCCGGGGCACCTCCAACCGGGATTTCAGGAAAACTAGGGAATTTATTGAAAGTTCCTGAAATGTTGCAACCCTACTTAGGAGACATAGTTCACTTACTTTTGCGAGAAACTCCAGCACCAAGATTGTGATTCAAGTCAAAGGGATCTAAGGAACAAACAAAAAGTATTCAGTGATCAATCGGTCCTTTCATCATCACAACCATGTGAGTGAGAAGGAAAGTTTCACTACCTTCAATAGCGATGCACTTGGAGGTCCATTGCTTCTCGAAGGTGGTGAGTCGTTTCCTCTGGCGGATGCTAATGACATGCTCCTTAAAGTCAAACTCCTCGGTGTAGAACCTGAGCAGGCCCAGCCACAGCTCCCCCACAGACTCACGGTTTTGCTGCAGCTCTGGCAGATGACGACGCTATGAGGGAGGACAAGGGACAGTGAGCTTTATCAGAACTCTTTAATAGAATGCTTTAGACTACAATGACTAGTTAATAAAACAACAAACGTATTCAAGGTCATCATTTAGGAGAGGCAGGTGTGTGTAGGATTTGCTACATTCACTTGCGTTGATGACTTAACTCACCAGTTCCTCGAGGTCATCACAGAAGAAGGCATTCCAACCATCCACCATCCTCTGTGGTACAGTATGTCCGTCAAAGATCTAAGGAACAGGTCGACATTGGGTTATTTCCTAAAGCTTTTACAAAGACTTTGAGTGGGTTCTGTTGGTGTCAGCTACATCCACACTGACTGGATATAACAGGATGTACCTGTAACAAGGGTTAGCAGAGGGTAAGTGAACAGTACCTCTTGTAGAACAGGGATGACGGGGGGCTGTCTCTGCTGCAGGAAGTAGAGCACCATGAGGATGTATGCATAGGACGACAGACTTCCTCTGGATGCGTCACCTATGTCACAGCGCTTTGCAAACACCTTCATGGTGTATCCAAGGAACTGCACGCGAGGGTCGAGAGCCGCGTAGGTAGCCAGCATTCTGGTGTTGTGTTGAGCCTGAAAGAGGACCGACGCCAATGAATCCATACAGATGGATAGTACACAATCACTGATTACACATCAACTTAGCTTGACTTACAAAGGACATGTTACCCAATGATAGTACTCTGTCCCTTACCAGTCCTTGTTATGGCTATCTGTAACGTTAAGTAATGATCTCCGTTTACTCACCAGCGTATTGTAGAGGCTGATGTCTGCCTCCAGTCCGCTCGGTCTGTGTTCAAACTTCACAATAGGCACTTTGGCTGTTGTAATAGGCAGGATGTTCCTCAGACCTGACAGAGGAAAACACAGGTCATCAATCACCAAGTCACAAAATATGACAGTCTGCATTCATAACAAGTAGTCAAACCACACATCCTGAAAGGGGTCAATGTAATGTGCTATGAAAGAACCTCTTTTACCTGCGTGTTTCTTTAGCACCTTGGCTAGGTCTTCGATGATCTCTTTGCAGTTCAACTTCTGTTGAGTAGAGGGGTAGACAAATATACATCTCAGAACAACTGGGGAGACAAAGACCTGAGGGAATGAGTTTCACATTCAAAATGGACACTAATCACAGTGAGCCTACGTACCTCTCCGGTGTCGTGGCCCTCCAAGGTCATGCAGATGTCCAGGTCACTGTCACGGAAACCAAAGCCGTTCTTGGAGGAGCCAAACAAACACAGCTGGGCCTTGTCTGTGGGATGATATCATAGATGTTTTATAATACTGAGGTGGTACTACACAGAATAGTAAGTTCCATATTCTTGTGAACTGCTGTTACATATGCAATTCAGTACGTACCATTGTATTCCTTTCGTATAAACCTCTCCAGACTACCCATGACCTGCTCTCTCTTCTGCTGCTCTCCAAGAGAGGGGGACAGCTCATCTACAAACAATCAGAAAAAGTATATTTAGCGTGTTTGAGTATTCCTATTTGTGCATGTGAAGTCTATATATACACAGGTTTTACCAGTGTAGTGTTTAAGACACGTCTTAGCTCCATAATATAGAAGATCCGCTTGGACAAAATCTGGACATAATCACTCAAACAAACTCCTTCCAAGACAGCAGAATGATGTTAAGCATCAAATGACTTACGGTAGCAGAGTCTACAAAGGCCATCCAGGATGTCTCTGAAGCGATCGGTCATGGGAGGCAGCGGTTTGAGCTCGATCTTCTTGAAGTCATCAGGACAATCGTCCTTCAGATGGCCATCTCTCTTACAGATGCTGCACACGACTGTAGGAGGCTGCAGAGGAGATAAATAAAGATAATTAAGCAAAGCCTGTGAACTTAATTCTGGAACTTACACTAAACTTCTGTCAAAGCAAGTCTAGAATTTTCATTATCCAATTCAAAACAATAAAAAAATGCATTTTGTACAGGTACCTTTCCTCCTGTGAAGATCATCCTGTCAAATATATAATGCAGGTCTTCTGGTGCAATATGTCCCTGCATCTCAAACACAGGCTTAACTTCCTCTTCCTCCTCTTCATCACTGTCCAGCAGACCGTTCTGGGGCGAGGGGGAGGCGGAGGAATGCTCCAGGGTAGCGCCAGGCTCAGTTCCAGTCCCATCTGTAGAACTGTCCCCCTCACTGAGGACCAAGTCCATAAGGCCAGCGTTTAATGCCCGTTCTGCTCCATCCTCTTCATCACTTTCACCCTCATCATCCTCCTTCTGTCCTGTCTCAGAGCTCAGACCGTTCCCTTCCTTCCCATTGCGCTCTCCACCTCCACTCTTCTCAGCCACCTCTTCTCCTCCCTTTCCGTCTCCTTCCTCCGGTTTCATGTGGCCATGTTTGCATGTCTTCTTGCCTCTCTGGCGCTCTCCTGTGTTCCTGTCCTTGCTCTGCGGGCAGGCAAAGTATTTGTAGGCAGTACGAAAGCGCTCCTGGACGTACTCAAAGACCATCTGACTGTTCAGGCTGCGGGCAACATTCCTCTTCAGGGCAAACGGATCTGAGAAGAAATGGAGGAGGATAACTTTAAAGGCGGTAGAGCAGTGGTGTGTAGAAACTGACTAAAATAACTAGCCATGAAAAAGTCGATTCTGACCTTTCCACCATATTAATTTAAGTTATTCACACCTAGTAAGTCAGCAGTCTCATTGAGGGAGACAAGTAGAAAGGACAAAAGTGGTAACAATCGAAGGGAGCTAGTCATATAGAAAACAAATATGACTGTCTGCCATTTAGAATTGTGTGTGGAGGGGTCACAGAAATAACCTCTAACCCTGGCAATTTAACTGGTAAACTCATGGGTACACTCGCAATGGCTGTCTGGTATTGTGATGCAATAATTTCCATGTTAATGTAGAATGTTCATTCAAATTATGTTACGGATGTGGTTCATGCAATGGTATGTATTTTTTGTAATGACATTTGAGTTGAATTAACAAATCACAGCACAAATTGATAGGTACACTTCCTGCTTTGCTCCTATGGGTACACTCACAATGGTTGCCGGTCCACCCATTATGCCATAATTGACTTGAAAGGGGACGACCGTTCTATTCATTCTTATTTCTATGGGTGATCATGTCAGCTCTATTCATTACATTTCTATCTGCAACATTCTGAATGTTTCAACTCTGAATACCCTATTCAGTGGTCACTCTCCCTCACCCTTGATGGCCCGCCTGTCTGTTCAGTTGTCCGTCTCCCTCCCCCTCCCCAGCCTGTCTGTTCAGTAGTCTTACCCTCGATGGCCAGCCTTCGTCGGGGCCAGTTCTTCATCTCTCTGGAGAGGAGTTCTTTGAGGCGGATGCTGATGATGCGTTCCTCCAGGGCGAACTCCAGAGTGTAGAACCGAAGCAGCTCCAGCCACAGCTGGCCCAGGGACACCCCCTTTCCCAGGTCCAGGGCCAGGCGCGTCTGAGAGGGAGCAGAGCGAGAACACAGAGTGAGATGGGACATATGAACTAAGCCCAAGACTACATGGACAGTAGCCACAAAGAAGAACAGAGGCACTCTGAATGCCATAGGTGGCATGGATCAAAAAGGAAATGGACTGGTATAAGAAATATGGTGAGTAATCAGTCGAGCTAACACACCAATACAATGCTTTGTAGCACTTCTGAGAAAAGGGGATACACTCAGTCCTTTGAAGAACTCTGCTTTTAGCACTGCAGAATATAAACATATTACATTGTGCAGTCATAATTTCTTGAATAAAAAAAACTTTAATTGAAAAAGGAAATTAAAGCCTTGAAAAGGGAAATTAAAGCCTTGTCTAGAGTACTCACCATTCCCTCTGTATGCTGGTTCTTCACAGCAGTTTTTTTCTGCTCAGGCTTGGCCTTCCCTCCTTCCCCCCTGACGTCCCCCCGTCCCTCTGTACTGGGGGGCCGGTGCTCCCACCCCACAAATATATCCATCTCTATCCCCGTCAGATGGTACTCATCCACAGCCTTCACATCAAAGCCTTCGATCTGAAATCAACCACAAAGTTATAAACAGCATTAACAAAAACAGCAACAAACACAGTAAAGACATCTTAAACAAAAGCAAAAAAAATATGACCTGAAAGAAAATGAATCCGTTCAAATGTGTGCAGCAATAGTGGTGACTATTTTAATAAAATCTCAACCTTTGTGTGGTGTCACCTACCCAGTAGCCGAAGTAGACAGGAAGGATGGGCTCTCTGCGTTGTTGGAGGAAGAAGATGACCATGAGGGAGAAGGAGTAGGATGGGATTCCCCCTTCTGCCTGGCAGTCAATATGGCACAACTAGAGGGACAAACAAGCACACAAACGACATAGTCTTTATTTAAATCAGGTAAGTCATTAAGAACACATTTTCTCTGGTCAGGGGCTGTCGTTGTCATCAAAACCACTAAAGCGACAGTATGCTAAGCTAGGTAAAGCAACCATATAATTTACAATGAAATCCACTCTACTCATAAATGCTGAAGAAAACATCGGTATGGTTTAGGTTTAGTCATCAAAGGCCAAAACATTTAGTTACATTTGCTATTTCCACTAAAATCACTAGCGTCAACTAGACAGATGCTATTTATATCATATGCTGGTATCCATAAAATACTATTTTCCCCAGACCAGCCTTACCTTAGCCCAGAGGCGGAAGGCCAGGACCAGAGGCACCAGTCTGGGTTCCAGTCTAGCTAGGGCAGCCAGGTGGTTGGTGGTGAGGCAGGCCACATCGTTACCTGCACTCACCTTGCACATCAACCCACTGTGGAGATACAACACACTGATCAGGGTTGTATTCATTAGGCACCAAACAGAAGAAAACGCACTGAAGCAGAGATGGGTGCAGGTAACGTCCAATAAGGAAGTCTAATTTTTATTTTGTTGCAAAATTTTTGCTATGCTGTACCCAGGAATTAAAAATACACCCAGGAACCACTAACTCAGAGGATATTTCAAAAAAGTAGGTTGTAAATGGATAACAGTAGAGCTCATGGAAAACAGTAGAATTGACCTTCCACTGACCTGTTGACATCTCTGCAAAACACTACTGGAACTTTGGCGTGAAAGTCAGACTCAACCTCAGAATATTGAGCTGGAAAAAGAAAGGCCAACATTCTTTGACTGCTCCCAAACCCAACAATTATCTCCTGGCTGGCTACCCAATTTACATTGATTAATCCTTTTCAGGCGTTAAACTATCTAATTTACCAAAGGGGGTTGTATTAAAACTACTGTGCATTAGTTCGGATTTCTATTAATTTTATTTTCTCATAACCTTCATTCGAGGTGGTTAATATGAGCTCTCCAAGCTAACAAATAACTCAATATAGCTTCTTATGCCGAATTTACAGTCTCTCTCAACACTGTGTGTGTGTGTAGGGCTGTTTAACACACCACTGTTCTTCACGATTTCCAGTACTTGTATCAGCACATCTGGTTGAGTCATCTAGAGAGACAAAAACATTACATTTATTATTAGGAGTCAAGGCATCCAACATGTATCATATTCAATCAAATGTCTTCATAAAGCAGTTTATATATCACCAGCAGTCAAAGTGCTTTTACTGTGACCCCAGCCTAGAACCCAAAGACCTAACAGGAGTGGAGGCAAATAATATTCAGTCCACTGTTAATTTGAGTCCTGTTTTAGTGTCCTGTCTAGGAGTCCAATCATTCACAGGTTCTTGGATCCCTCCAACTGATAAATATACCCAATCAGTTAAATCTTATCCAAGACAATCAAGGTGAAAGCGATCAGAGATCATCTGATACAGACTGACAATAAGGCGATAATGCAAATCAAGGCTGTGTCCCAATAGTCTTGAATAACCTCCTTCCTGTTTCCTACGTTGATTACCACTGGTCTTACAATCATTTGACTTGCACCCACATTGCATTTAACACCTGCACACTTCGCATTTACACTGTGGCCAATCTATTAGGTACACCCATCTAGTACTGGTTCGGACACACCTTTGCTTCCAGAACAGCTTGAATTCTCAGGGCCATTGCATCGTTGCTCAATTGGTATCAAGGGACCTAACGTGTGTCAGGAAAAAAAACATTCCCCACACCATTACAGCACCGCCACCAGCCTGTACCGTTGACACCAGGTAGGATGGGGTCATGGTCTCATGCTGATTTAGCCAAATCCTGACTCAGGAACCGGAATTCGTCGGACAAGGCACTGTTTCTCCACTCCTCAATTGGCCAGTATTGGTGATTCCATGCCCCCTGGAGCCACTTCTTTTTGTTTTTAGCTGATAGGAGTGGAATCCGGTGTGGTCGTCTGCTGCAATAGCCCATCCATGACCAGGACCGACGAGTTGTGCATTCCGAGATGCCGTTCTGCTCCATTTGTGGCCCAACTGTTACCCTGCATGATTCTCCTTTGACCTGTCATCAACAAGCTGTTTTCACCCACAAGACTGCTACTGACCGGATGTTTTTTGTTTGTCGCACCATTCTCGGTAAACCCTAGACACTGTCATGCGTGAAAAGCCCAGGAGGACGTTTGAGACACTGGAACCGGCTCGCCTGGCACAGATGATCATACCACACTCAAACGTCACTTGTTTTGCCCACTAACGTTCAATCGAACAGTAACTGGATGCCTGTCTGCCTGCTTTATATAGCAAGCCAAGGCCACGTGACTCACTGTCTGTAGGAGCGAACCATTTTCGTGAACAGGGTGGTGTAGCAAATAAACTGGCAACTGCGTAATTATAATTTGCATTAGTGAGTTGTTAATCTCTCTTGGATAGGGGGCAGTATTTTCACGTCCGGATGAAAAGCATGCCCAAAGTAAACTGCCTGTTACTCAGGCCCAGAAGCTAGGGTATGCATATAATTGGTAGATTTGGATAGAAAATACTCTGAAGTTTCTAAAACAGTTAAAATAATATCTGTGAATATAACAGAACTGGTATGACAGGCAAAACACAGAGGACAAAACATCTAAAAAAAAAAAAAAAAAAATCAGCCTACCACTGTTTATTATGATGTCAGTCTTTAGAAAGAGTTTCAGGCTGGTTTTTGGAAAAATTAGCTAGAAGTTGTAGTTTTTCTAAGTGGCTCCCATTTTGGCTGTAGTGTTTCATTGCGCGTGGATGAAAGCGCATTCCTTTTTATTTATCTCCGGTAATGAACATACTATTCTCCATTTTAAATTGTATTGTTTATTTACGTATTAGGGTGCCTGAGGTTTGATTATAAATGTTGTTTGGATAAGTTTATTGGTAACGTTTGGGATTAATTTTGTATACATTTTGAAGGAGGGAAACCGGTGGATTATTGAATGAAGCACGCCAGCTAAACTGAGTTTTTATGGATATAAAGAAGGACTTTATCGAACAAAAGGACCATTTGTGATGTAACTGGGACCTTTTGGAGTGTCAACAGAAGAGCTTCAAAAGGTAAGGCATTTATTATATCGCTATTTCTGACTTTCGTGGCACACCTGCATGGTTGAAAAATGTTTTTCATGCTTTTGTATGCGGGGTGCTGTCGTCAGATAATTGCATGGTGTGCTTTCGCCATAAAGCCTTTTTGAAATCTGACACAGCGGCTGGATAAACAAGAAGTTAAGCTTTATTTTGATGTATAATACTTGTATTTTCATGAATGTTAAATATTTATATTTCTGTCATTTGAATTTTGCGCTACCGTCCCACATGCCCATAAAAAGTTAACAGACAAGACTTACAGTGGAGGGGTAGGTGACGTCAATGTTGATGTCACTTGTCTTGAAGGCAAATCGGGTGAGACAGGAGCCGTAGAGGCGGAGGGCGCAAACTGAAAAAAACACACCAACAAAAAACATAAATTAACCAGGGATCTATTGATACCATACATTAACCAGGGATCTATTCATGCCATACAGTAAACAGTATTTTATTCATGCCATAGATTCAACAGGATTTCATTCATACCATTTCCCTACTATTGCATTTTATTTGTTTATTGCCACCCTGGGAACCTTTGCCACTCCTGTACGCCTATACGTACAATAAGCTACTTTCAACCATCTAGACATGGCAGATGTAAACAGTCTAGATGACAGGAAGGAGACAGGAGGATAGAAATACTTGGTTACCTGAGAGGTGCTGCTGGATGATGATCTCCATCCTGGTGACCACTTCCTTTCTCATCAGGAAGTCCTGGTCAGAGATGCCATGTTGTTGGGTGACCTGAAGGACGGCTGCGTCCACGGCTCTGAGCTGGGCTGGGGAGGGGGCAGGCAGCGCACGCAGCTCGTTCTCCTCCTGCTTCTCCTAAAAACAACACAGGGGAGAGAGACAAAGGCAGGGTGAATCCAAATCCCCTCTAATGGCACTGTCTAATCGATTGGAGAGAATGTTGACAGAATTTGGAGTTTGGGGGAGATACAAAATGGTCGACGTAGACTTAGGAAGCAGCAAAATAGTAAGAATGTATACAGATACACCAATAAGCTCCACCTCAACCATTTCCACTTCTGAAATAACAAAGATGGAAATAACAGACTAGGATTTTCTTTCAAGTTACAGTACACATCAGTTGTTGGAGAACATGACAATTATGACAAAATAAATAAATTTTGCTAACTTTTTCTCTCACCATGATGTTCTTCTTGTGTCTCTTTTCCTTGATGTGTTTGTGTGCCCCCTGTACGTTCTCTATGTGTATTGAACATAGCTTGCATAGGTACTGGAAGTTAGGGTACTCTGGAGACGGCTGTAGAGACAGAAAGCAGTGAAACCAATTATATATGTGAGAGACCAGCCACTGATAGTGCCCCTCACTACACATGCCAATTATTTATTTATTTAACCCCTCAGCGATGTGTTGAACTGTTGACTATTAACATTGTTATTGTTTTTCCTGGTGGAGGGTTCTCAGCAACGAACAACCGTTGATAAGACATCTGACCTAAGAAGTTGCCTTAAAATGTAAAACTGTGTCCACAAACACCAGTCAACTGTTACAGACAATACAGTGGCTTCGGGAAGTATTCACACCTTGACTTTTTCAACATTTTGTTGCGTTATAATCTGAATTTAAAATGGATTAAATTGAGATTTTGTGCCACTGCTCTATACACAATATCCCACAATAATCAAAGTGGATTTTTTCAAAGAACAGTTTACAAATGAATAAAAAACTCAAAGCTGAAATGTCTTGACTCAATAAGTATGAAAAGAATGAGAAAAATATTCCAAAACATGCATCCTGTTTGCAATATGGCACTAAAGTTACACTGCAAACTTTTTGTCCTGAATATAAAGCATTATGTTGGGGGAAAATCCAACACATCACCGAGTATCACTCTTTATATTTACAAGCATGGTGGTGGCTGCATCACGTTATGGATATGCTTGTCACCTGCAAGGACTAGGGAGTTTTTTTTAGGATAAAAATAAATAGAAGAGCTAAGCACAGGCAAAATCCTAGAGGAAAACATGGGTCAGTCCGCTTTCCAACAGACACCAGCAGACAAATTCACCTTTCAGCAGGATAATAACTGAAAACCCAAGGCCAAATATATTGGAGTTGCTTAGCTTACAAAAAGATGACAGTGAATGTTCCTGAGTGGCCTAGTTACAGTTTTGAATTACATCTGCTTGAAAACCTATGGCAAGGGTAAAATGTCTTTCTAGCAATGATCAACAACCAACTCGACAGAGCTTGAAGTGTTTAAACAATCCAGGTGTGTGAAGCTCTTAGAGACTTACCCAGAAAGACTCACAGCTGTAATCACTGCCAAAGGTGTTTCCAACATGTATTGTCTCAGGGGGTTCAATACTTTTCTAATCAGGGATTATTAGCATTTATTCATCTTTAAAAATGTTAAAAATTTTCTTCCACTTTTACATGAGCATTTTGTGTACATCACTGACAAAAAAAAGATTATTAAATCCATTTTAATCCCAATTTGTAACAAAATGTGGAACAAGTTAAGGGGTGTAAATACTTTCTGAAGGGACTGTAAATACAGACAACTGATAAACAAACTGAAGTAACTTTTGTTCTCGCCTCACCTTGACCAGTCTGTGTATGTAGTCTCTGTAGAGGCGATCCTCAGCCTGTCTGAGACCCAGCTTCTGCTCAGAGGTCATGTTCCTCCCATGACCCTCCTCATTGACCCCTGACACCTCCACTGTCTCCAACACACCACCGGCCTTCACGCCTGCAAACACAGACAAACCAACTCTTCACTTACAGTCAGCATGTAGATTAACAAATGTTATGATCAGGAAGTGTTTATATGACAAAAAAATACAGCAATAGGACTCTAACACAGACATATTGTAGCAGCAAATGGCTCAAACAGTAAACAGCTATGTAGCTAAAGTATAGAATAACGCACCAGGTGACTTCTCCTTCAACGGCCCCATCTTGGGGGTCTTGGTCTGTGCAGTAAGGACTTCGTCGGATGAGGTGGCCACCGTACCTGACCCTGTGTCTCTCCCTCCACCAGCCGGGCTCCTGCCTGTAGCCACCATGGGCCTAGCGTCACCCCCCTGCCCAGCCTGCTGCTGGCCTCCCAGTCCCACCTTCCCCTTCCTCCTCTCCCCAGAGCTCGCCCTCCCAGTCAGCCTGCGAGGCTTCCCTCTCCCTGGGTCCTGAGGGCTGGCTGTGGAGGCTCTGCCTGTCCCACGGTTACTGCCTTGGTCCTTATGGTCCTCCCTGGCTGTGGTGATGTTCTCCTTGCTCCGGCAGGCAGTGGCAGGCTTGGGGCCAGGCCCCTCTCTCTGAGTCGCTGGAGCCTCTTTCAGGGACCTGGTGGAGGATGGAACTATGGCTCCCCTGGCCTCATTGTGAGAGGGCTTGATTAATTTTAGGGGGATTTTTGATTCCTCCATGCCTCGATCCAGTCCTCTCCCTCACCCGGGCTGAAGAAAACTAACTACTACTGTGTATTGAGAATGGGGAGGCAGCTAGTCCAATGAAAATCTGAAGAGATGAAAGTCATACATTTTTGGCATTACCTACATTGATCTTAAAAGAACAATAGCCTAAACTATTCATAGACAACTAATACTATCAAAACATAACATATTTTACTAATTCTGCATCTGCTGGGAAGAACTGAGAAAGTTGCCAGTGGCAAAACATTTAGCTTGCAATGAAGCCCCAAAGGCCTGATCAAAACAAGTACATCCTAGTTATGAACATATATGGGTTACAGTAGTTAGACCAGTGCATAAAGGGTAGTAATAAAACTTGCTAATTTTATTATTGCAAATATACATTATTACGATGAGAGTGGCTAGCTGAGAAAAACCTAGGCTGAAGCACTTGTGTTTCTTATGAAACGAAACCAACCCACAATATACTGCAAGGGCCTTCTCGCGTAGCGAGACACCCTGCAGATGCAAACAAACGGGGCAAGTGACATTTAAAATAACAACTAGACAAATAAATACTGTGCAGCTAGAGCAGACTTGCTAGCTACCTGACAAATGTTTGTATTTGCTAATGGTAGCTAACGAGCCACCTCGTATATCGAAGTAACTGATAAATGGCTAGCTTGCTAGCTAGCAAGTTAGCCATCTATCCGCTAGCTCTGCCAGCGGCTGGTAAGCCTTTCTATAGACGAAGTGTTTGACTAGCCACCCGACCCTATAAAACTGACACACGACAAAAGCGCCAGAACATGAAAAATAATATACAATGCCTTACTGTAATATGCAGATTTTAGCTCTAAAATACGTCTAATTTCTCTTAATCTTCCTGCTCAGTATTTTGTTGTTTTCATTCACGGATCAAAACCATTGCGGTATGATCAAAACAGCACCATAGACGCCATGTTAATTCTTGCATAGGGCATTGTGGGTACCTTTACTGAATGTAGGTGTCTCAAAGAATATGTATATTCTGACAAGAAACTTGTCTCTCCGCCCTAACAATGGGAGTCGGCACCGCGGGCTGTCTTCCTCCCGCCTATCTTTCTTTGGATTGGCGCATACATCTCATTATTGTAATACTTTTTGAATATTCGATGAGGGTTGTTGTCAACCGCCAGTAAATCCACATGGTATGCTGCCAACCTCATGCCATGAATATCTATATCTGCCGCTTCCTCTCTGGTTGTATTCATGAAACCATTATGGGATGAAAGCCATTGACATTTTAAGGAAGTATTTTTAATGTAAAGTAAATTTTAATTCATAGAAAATTGCCAAAAATACAAAAGTATTTGGAGGGATGGGGTCCCTGAACCATTTACAGTGGGTTGTATTCATGAAAGTCTTATTGATAGAAAATAGCCAAAGCCCAAAAATACAAAAGCAGGGTGAATTCAGAAGGGAGACACGTTTTGCTTTTCCATTATATATTATATTAGCACAACACCTGATACATTTCTGAAATGCTCAAGATGTTTCCTAATCACACATGTTGATATGATATTCGCAGGAGGCATGACACACACATTTGTGTACACAACCAAAACCATATTTTCTGTTCACATTTGGTAAACTGGGACAGCAGGTTAGATCAACTGGGACACAATTATCATAGTCCTAATATTTGTAAAAAAATTTCACCTTTATTTAACCAGGTAGGCTAGTTGAGAACAAGTTCTCATTTACAACTGCGACCTGGCCAAGGTAAAGCAAAGCAGTGCGACACAAACACAGAGTTACACATGGAATAAACAAACATACAGTCAATAATACAATAGAGAAAGTTTATATACAGTGTGTGCAAATGAAGTAGGATAAGGGGGGGTGAGGCAATAAATAGGCCATACTTGCAAAATTATTACAGTATGGCATATTAAACACTGGGGTGATAGATGTGCAGAAGATGGGTGTGCAAGTAGCGGTACTGGGGTGCAAAGGAGCAAAATAAATACAGTGGGGCAAAAAAGTATTTAGTCAGCCACCAATTGTGCAAGTTCTCCCACTTAAAAAGATGAGGCCTGTAATTTTCATCATAGGTACACTTCAACTACGACAGACAAAATTAGAAAAAAAAATCCAGAAAATTTCCATCATAGGTACACTTCAACTACGACAGACAAAATTAGAAAAAAAAATCCAGAAAATCACATTGTAGGATTTTTTATGAATTTATTTGCAAATTATGGTGGAAAATAAGTATTTGGTCAATAACAAAAGTTTCTCAATACTTTGTTATATACCCTTTGTTGGCAATGACAGAGGTCAAACATTTTCTGTAAGACTTCACAAGGTTTTCACACACTGTTGCTGGTATTTTGGCCCATTCCTCCATGCAGATCTCCTCTAGAGCAGTGATGTTTTGGGGCTGTTGCTGGGCAACACGGACTTTCAACTCCCTCCAAAGATTTTCTATGGGGTTGAGATCTGGAGACTGGCTAGGCCACTCCAGGACCTTGAAATGCTTCTTACGAAGCCACTCCTTCGTTGCCCGGGCGGTGTGTTTGGGATGATTGTCATGCTGAAAGACCCAGCCACATTTCATCTTCAATGTCCTTGCTGATGGAAGGAGGTTTTCACTCAATCTCACGATACATGGCCCCATTCATTCTTTCCTTTACACGGATCAGTCGTCCTGGTCCCTTTGCAGAAAAGCACCCCCAAAGCATGATGTTTCCACCCCCATGCTTCACAGTAGGTATGGTGTTCTTTGGATGCAACTCAGCATTCTTCGTCCTCCAAACACGACGAGTTGGGTTTTTACCAAAAAGTTATATTTTGGTTTCATCTGACCATATGACATTCTCCCAATCTTCTTCTGGATCATCCAAATGCTCTCTAGCAAACTTCAGACGGGCCTGGACATGTACTGGCCACTGCAGGATTTGAGTCCCTGGCGGCGTAGTGTGTTACTGATGGTAGGCTTTGTTACTTTGGTCCCAGCTCTCTGCAGGTCATTCACTAGGTCCCCCCGTGTGGTTCTGGAATTTTTGCTCACCGTTCTTGTGATCATTTTGACCCCACGGGGTGAGATCTTGCGTGGAGCCCCAGATCGAGGGAGATTATCAGTGGTCTTGTATGTCTTCCATTTCCTAATAATTGCTCCCACCGTTGATTTCTTCAAACCAAGCTGCTTACCTATTGCAGATTCAGTCTTCCCAGCCTGGTGCAGGTCTACAATTTTGTTTCTGGTGTCCTTTGACAGCTCTTTGGTCTTGGCCATAGTGGAGTTTGGAGTGTGACTGTTTGAGGTTGTGGACAGGTGTCTTTTATACTGATAACAAGTTCAAACAGGTGCCATTAATACAGGTAACGAGTGGAGGACAGAGGAGCCTCTTAAAACTTCTTCTGGCTGCAAGCCCGAGGCCGGCCACAATATGACAACAGCCACTTCAAGTGCAGGGCGCGAAATTCAAAATATATTTTTTAGAAATATTTAACTTTCACACATTAACAAGTCCAATACAGCAAATGAAAGGTAAACATCTTGTGAATCCAGCCAACATGTCCGATGTTTTAAATGTTTTACAGCGAAAACAGCACGTATATTTATGTTAGCTCACCACCAAATACAAAAAAGGACAGACATTTTTCACAGCACAGGTAGCATGCACAAAGCCAACCTAACTAACAAAGAACCAACCAAACAACTTCATCAGATGACAGTCGTATAGCATGTTATTCAATAAATCTATGTTTTGTTCGAAAAATTTGCATATTTCAGGTATAAATCATAGTTTACATTGCAGCTACAATCAGAAATTGCACCGAAAGCAGCCAGAATAATTACAGACACAAACGTCAAATACCTAAATACTCATCATAAAACATTTCTGAAAAATACATAGTGTACAGCAAATGAAAGACAAGCATCTTGTGAATCCAGCCAATATTTCCGATTTCTTAAGTGTTTTACAGCGAAAACACAATATAGCGTTATATTAGCTTACCACAATAGCCAGAAACACAAGCCATTCCCCAGTAGCAAAAGTTAGCGACCGTAACAAACCAGCAAAAGATATAATTTTGGACTAACCTTGATAAGCTTCATCAGATTACAGTCCTATAACATCAGGTTATACATACACTTATGTTTTGTTCAAAAACGTGCATATTTAGAGCTGAAATCAGTGGTTATACATTGTGCTAACGTAGCATCTTTTTCCCACAACGTCCGGATATTTTTCTGACACTTTTTCTGACACACATATTCTGACCAAATAACTATTCATAAACATAACTAAAAAATACATGTTGTATAGGAAATGATAGATACACTAGTTCTTAATGAAATCGCTGTGTTAGAATTCTAAAAATAACTTCATTACGATATGCAGTTTACGTTATGGCGAGAGAGTACCCAAAACCCGGCCGCAAACAACTAGTTCACATGTACGACAGATATATGAAATAACATCATAAAATGGGTCCTACTTTTGCTGATCTTTCATCAGAATGTTGTACAAGGGGTCCTTTGTCGGGAACAATCGTTGTTTGGTTTTAGAACAGCCTTTTTCCCCTCTCGATTTAGCAAGCACACTTGCCAAGTGGAGCGAATCTCTCCATCGTCAACAAACTCAGAGAACGGAACACGGCAAAACTCCCGAAAAAATTTCAATAATCTGATTAAACTCTGTGGAAAAAACATACTTTACGATGATATTGTCACATGTATCAAATAAAATCAAAGCCGGAGATATTAGTCGTCCATAACGACAGCTTATCAGAAGGCAAATCCAGGTCCCTTGACGCGCTCTCCAGAAAACATCAAACTGGTGACACGTCATACAAAGAGCATTTATTCGAGCCCAGATCAAGTTACACACTCCATTTCTTCTCTCACTCCTTGTCGACATCTAGTGGAAGACGTATGAAGTGCATCTAAACGAATAAATATCAAGGACTTTAATAGGCAGGTCCTAGAAGAGAGCATCGATTTCAGATTTTCCACTTCCTATCAGGAAGTTTTCTGCAAAAGGAGTTCTGTTTTACTCACAGATATAATTCAAACGGTTTTAGAAACTGGAGAGTGTTTTCTATCCAATAGTAATAATAATATGCATATTGTACGAGCAAGAATTGAGTACGAGGCCGTTTGAAATGGGCACCTTTTATCCGACTACTCAATACTGCCCCTGCAGCCCAAACAGGTTTTAAAGAAGAAGTTACAGGTCTGTGAGAGCCAGAAATCTTGCTTGTTTGTATGTGACCAAGTACTTATTTTCCACCATAATTTGCAAATAAATAAATTAAAAATCCTACAATGTGATTTTCTGGATTTTTTTCTCTCATTTTGTCTGTCATATTTGAAGTGTACCTATGATGAAAATTACAGGCCTCTCTCATCTTTAAGTGGGAGAACTTGCACAATTGGTGGCTGACTAAATACTTTTTTGTCCCACTGTAACAATATGGTGATGAGGTAGTTGGGTGGGCTATTTATAGATTGGCTATGTACAGGTGCAGTGATCTGTGAGCTGCTCTGACAGCTGGTGCTTAAAGCTAGAGAGGGAGATATGAGTCTCCAGCTTCAGTGATTGTTGCAGTTTGTTCCAGTCATTGGCAGCAGAGAACTGTAAGGAAAGGTGGCCATAGGAGGAATTGGCTTTGGGGGTGACCAGTGAAATATACCTGCTGGAGCGCTTGCTGCGAGTGGGTGCTGCTATGGTGACCAGTGAGATAAGGAGAGATAAGGCGGGGCTTTACCTAGCAAAGACTTATAGATGACCTTGAGCCAGTGGGTTTGGCGACGGATATGAAGCAAGGACCAGCCAACGAGAGCATACAGGTCGCAGTGGTGGGTAGTATATGGGGCTTTAGTGACAAAACGGATGGCACTGTGATAGACTGCATCCAATTTGCTGAGTAGAGTGTTGGAGGCTATTTTGTAAATGACATTGCCGAAGTCAAGGATCGGTAGGATAGTCAGTTTTACGAGGGTATGTTTAGCAGCATGAGTGAATAATGCTTTGTTGCAAAATAGGAAGCCGATTCTAGATTTAACTTTGGATTGGAGATGCTTAATATGAGTCTGGAAGGAGAGTTTACAGTCTAACCAGACACCTAGGTATTTGTAGTCAGAACCTTCCAGAGTAGTGATGCTGGACGGGTGAGTAGGTGTGGGCAGCGATCGGTTGAAGAGCATGCATTAAGTTTTGCTTGCATTTAAGAGCAGTTTGAGGCCACGGAAGTAGAGTTGTATGGCATTGAAGCTCGTCTGGAGGTTAGTTAACACAGTGTCCAAAGAAGGGCTAGAAGTATACAGAATGGTGTCGTCTGCGTAGAGGTGGATTATAGAATCACCCGCAGCAAGAGCGACATCATTGATGTATACAGAGAAAATAGTCAGCCTGAGGATTCAACCCTGTGGCACCCCCACAGAGACTGCCAGAGGTCCGGACAACAGGCCCTCCGATTAGACATACTGAACTCTATCAGAGAAGTAGTTGGTGAACCAGGCGAGGCAGTCATTTGAGAAACCAAGGCTGTTGAGTCTGCAGATAAGAATGTGGTGATTGACAGAGTCGAAAGCCTTGGCCAGGTTGATGAATACAGCTGCACAGTATTGTCTCTTATCGATGGCGGTTATGATGTCGTTTAGGACCTTGAGCGTGGCTGAGGTGCACCCATGACCAGCTCGGAAACCAGATTGCATAGCGGAGAAGGTACGGTGGGATTCAAAATGGTCGGTGATCTGTTTGTTAACTTGGCTTTCGAAGCTATCGGTGGTGACAGGGTTTCCTAGCCTCAGTGCAGTGGGCAGCTGGGAGGAGGTGCTCTTATTCTCCATGGACTTTAGTGTCCCAGAACGTTTTGGAGTTAGTGCTACGGGATGCAAATATGTTTGAAAAAGCTAGCCTTTGCTTTCCTAACTGCCTGTATATATTTGTTCCTAACTGCCCTGAAAAGTTACATATCGCTGGGGCTCTTCAATGCTAATGCAGTACGCCACAGGATGTTTTTGTGCTGGTCAAGGGCAGTCAGTTCTGGAGTGAACCAAGGGCTATATCTGTTCCTGGTTCTACATTTTTTGAACGGGTATGCTTATATAAGATGATGAGGAAAGCACTTTTAAAGAATAACCAGGCATCCTCTAATGACGGAATGAGGTCATTATCATTCCAGGATACCCGGGCCAGGTCGATTAGAAATGCCTGCTCGCTGAAGTGTTTTAGGGAGCATTTGACAGTGATGAGGGGTGTTCGCTTTACCACAGACCCATTACGGACGCAGGCAATGAGGCAGTGATTGCTGAGATCCTGGTTGAAGACAGCAGACGTGTATTTGGAGGGTAGGTTGGTTAGGATGATATCTATGAGGGTGCCTGTGTTAACGGATTTGGGGTTGTACCTGGTGGGTTCATTGATAGCTTGTGTGAGATTGAGAGCATCAAGTTTAGATTGTAGGATGGCCGGGGTGTTAAGCACGTCCCAGTTTAGGTCACCTAACAGCACTAGCTCGATTGTACCGCCCTATTGTAGAGCAATAACAATTAAATTCACACTTTGTTATATTATCATCTTGAGGATTTCAGAAATGTATCATGTGTTGGGTTAATATGTTGGATAGATGTCGAAAGAGGTTACAGAAGACAGAAATGGTATATATATATATATATATATAAATTAAACAGGATAACGTTACTACAAGAATCAGAGCCCTGCCTAACATAAGTACAAGGGGTCCCTATAAACAGGATCTGTCCCACTTTAGGTACTCAATGCTATCTTACTTTAGCTAGCTATGGTTGGTAAAGTGGGACAACAACAAAAATGACTAAATTACAAAATTGAAATATATCAGCAACTTGTTTTTATTTATTTTCAAGCACCGGTAGATTGTATGACCATTTACATCACAATTTGGCACAGTGCATTATTTATGACTGTTTTATTTATAACTAACCCAAGATAGTTCATCTGTCATTTTCAATGGGAGCAAATGAAGCATAGTGGGCAGAACAAGCAAGGAGGTGGGCAGATCCTGTTGGTGTGTTCTAGCATGTTGTTGCATATTTCTGTTAGGGGACGACTTCTCTGTGAAGTGCACGTGTGCAATAACTCAATTCGCTCTAGAACGTCTTGTAAACAACACTTTCTTTTCCTTTGGCAAAAGGCCATGTCTACAAAACGTTGTGCACTCTGTTCGTAACAGATTTGAGTTTTGGCAACAGAACTGCATTGCGATGAGACTTTTCTTTGATCAGAAAATCAGCAGAATGTTGGCCCAGTTCCATCTTGTCCAACCAATTGGAAGCTGGGGTGTCTGATCTGTGTGCCAGTAGTTCAAACAGACAACTCGGTGCATTCAACACCTCACAAATACAATCAGTGATGAAGTCAATCTCTCCTCCACTTTGATCCAGGAGAGATTGACATGCATATTATTAATATTAGCTCTCTTTCCATCGAAAGGCAAGCCGTGCTGCCCTGTTCTGAGCCAATTGCCATTTTCATAAGTCCCTCTTTGTGGCACCTGACCACACGACTGAAAAGTAGTCCAGGTGTGACAAACTAGGGTCTGTAGGACCTGCCTTGTTGATAGGGTTGTTAAGAATGCAGAGCAGCGTTTTATTATAGACAGACTTCTCCCCATTCTAGCTACTGTTGTACCAATATGTCTTGACCATGACAGTTTACAATTTAGGTTTACTCCAAGCAGTTTAGTCACATCAACTTGCTCAATTTCCACATAATGCATTACAAGATTTAGTTGAGGTTTAGGGTTTAGTGAATGATTTGTCCCAAATACAATGCTTTTAAAAGAAATATTTAAGACTAACTTGCCACCCATTCTGAAACTCACTGCAGGTCTTTGTAAAGAGTTGCTGTCATTTCAGTCGCTGTGGTAGCTGACGTGTATAGTGTTGAGTCATCCGCATACATAGACACTTTACTCAAAGTTGTTAGTAAAGAATGAAAAAAGTAAGGGACAGCTGCCCTGGGGAATTCCTGATTCTACCTGGATTCTGTTGGAGAGCCTCCATTAAAGAACACCCTCTGTATTCTGTTAGACAGGTAACTCTTTATCCACAATATAGCAGGGGGAGTAAAGCCATAACATACACGTTTTTCCAGCAACTGACTGATCAATAATGTCAAAAGCCACACTGAAGTCTAACGAAACAGCCCCCACAATCTTTTTATCATCAATTTCTCTCAGCCAATCATCAGTTGTTGAATGTCCTTCGCTATTTTTAACTAGGCAAGTCTGTGGAGGACAAATTCTTATTTACAATGACAGCCTAGGAACAGAGGGTTAACTGCCTTGTTCAGGGGTAGAACAAGATATTTTTACCTTGTCAACTCGGGATTTCAATCTAGCAACCATTTCGGTTATTGGCCCAACACTCTAACCACTAGGCTACCTGCCGCCCGAATAGGTGTGCCCTATAGGTGTGCTGAAAGTCTGCTGTCAATTTGTTTACTGTAAAAGAGCATCGTATCTGGTCAAACACAGTTTTTTCCAAAAGTTTACTAAGGGTTGGTAAATGGGTCGGGTATTTGAACCAGTAAAGTGGGATTAACTATTCTTAAATAGGGGAATAACTTTTGCTTCCCTCCAGGACTAAGTGTGATAAGGTGCGTCTCGGTGAGAGGTGTAGGAGTCAGGCGCAGGAGAGCAGGGATTTCTGAGAAGCGTGTTTAATATATAACTATACACTGCTCAAAAAAATAAAGGGAACACTTAAACAACACAATGTAACTCCAAGTCAATCACACTTCTGTGAAATCAAACTGTCCACTTAGGAAGCAACACTGATTGACAATAAATTTCACATGCTGTTATGCAAATGGAATAGACAAAAGGTGGAAATTATAGGCAATTAGCAAGACACCCCCAAAAAAAGAGTGATTCTGCAGGTGGTGACCACAGACCACTTCTCAGTTCCTATGCTTCCTGGCTGATGTTTTGGTCACTTTTGAATGCTGGCGGTGCTCTCACTCTAGTGGTAGCATGAGACGGAGTCTACAACCCACACAAGTGGCTCAGGTAGTGCAGTTCATCCAGGATGGCACATCAATGCGAGCTGTGGCAAAAAGGTTTGCTGTGTCTGTCAGCGTAGTGTCCAGAGCATGGAGGCGCTACCAGGAGACAGGCCAGTACATCAGGAGACGTGGAGGAGGCCGTAGGAGGGCAACAACCCAGCAGCAGGACCGCTACCTCCGCCTTTGTGCAAGGAGGTGCACTGCCAGAGCCCTGCAAAATGACCTCCAGCAGGCCACAAATGTGCATGGAGAGCCTTACGGTTGTGGGCGGAGCAGTTGCCGTACCAGGCGGTGATACAGCCCGACAGGATGCTCTCGATTGTGCATCTGTAGAAGTTTGTGAGTGCTTTTGGTGACAAGCCGAATTTCTTCAGCCTCCTGAGGTTGAAGAGGCGCTGCTGCGCCTTCTTCACAACGCTGTCTGTGTGGGTGGACCAATTCAGTTTGTCCGTGATGTGTACACCGAGGAACTTAAAACTTTCCACCTTCTCCACTACTGACCCGTCGATGTGGATAGGGGGGTGCTCCCTCTGCTGTTTCCTGTAGTCCACAATCATCTCCTTTGTTTTGTTGACGTTGAGTGTGAGGTTATTTTCCTGACACCACACTCCGAGGGCCCTCACCTCCTCCCTGTAGGCCGTCTCGTCGTTGTTGGTAATCAAGCCTACCACTGTAGTGTCATCCGCAAACTTGATGATTGAGTTGGAGGCGTGCATGGCCACGCAGTCGTGGGTGAACAGGGAGTACAGGAGAGGGCTCAGAACGCACCCTTGTGGGGCCCCAGTGTTGAGGATCAGCGGGGTGGAGATGTTGTTACCTACCCTCACCACCTGGGGGCGGCCCGTCAGGAAGTCCAGGACCCAGTTGCACAGGGCGGGGTCGAGACCCAGGGTCTCGAGCTTGATGACGAGTTTGGAGGGTACTATGGTGTTAAATGCTGAGCTGTAGTCGATGAACAGCATTCTCACATAGGTATTCCTCTTGTCCAGATGGGTTAGGGCTGTGTGCAGTGTGGTTGCGATTGCGTCGTCTGTGGACCTATTGGGTCGGTAAGCAAATTGGAGTGGGTCTAGGGTGTCCGGTAGGGTGGAGGTGATATGGTCCTTGACTAGTCTCTCAAAGCACTTCATGATGACGGAAGTGAGTGCTACGGGGCGGTAGTCGTTTAGCTCAGTTACCTTAGCTTTCTTGGGAACAGGAACAATGGTGGCCCTCTTGAAGCATGTGGGAACAGCAGACTGGGATAAGGATTGATTGAATATGTCCGTAAACACACCAGCCAGCTGGTCTGCGCATGCTCTGAGGACGCGGCTGGGAATGCCGTCTGGGCCTGCAGCCTTGCGAGGGTTAACACGTTTAAATGTTTTACTCACCTCGGCTGCAGTGAAGGAGAGCCCGCAGGTTTTGGTAGTGGGCCGTGTCAGTGGCACTGTATTGTCCTCAAAGCGGGCAAAAAAGTTATTTAGCCTGTCTGGGAGCAAGACATCCTGGTCCGCGACGGGGCTGGTTTTCTTTTTGTAATCCGTGATAGACTGTAGACCCTGCCACATACCTCTTGTGTCTGAGCTGTTGAATTGCGACTCTATTTTGTCTCTGTACTGGGACTTAGCCTGTTTGATAGCCTTGCGGAGAGAATAGCTACACTGTGTGTATTCGGTCATGTTTCCGGTCACCTTGCCCTGGTTAAAAGCAGTGGTTCGCGCTTTCAGTTTCACGCGAATGCTGCCGTCAATCCACGGTTTCTGGTTTGGGAAGGTTTTAATCGTTGCTGTGGGTACGACATCGTCAATGCACTTCCTAATGAACTCGCTCACCGAATCAGCATATTCTTCAATGTTGTTGTTGGACGCAATGCGGAACATATTCCAATCCGCGTGATCGAAGCAGTCTTGAAGCGTGGAATCAGATTGGTCGGACCAGCGTTGAACAGACCTGAGCGCGGAAGCTTGTTGTTTTAGTTTCTGTTTGTAGGCTGGAATCAACAAAATGGAGTCGTGGTCAGCTTTTCCGAAAGGAGGGCGGGGGAGGGCCTTATATGCGTCGCGGAAGTTAGTATAACAATGATCCAGGGTTTTACCAGCCCTGGTAGCACAATCGATATGCTGATAGAATTTAGGGAGTTTTGTTTTTAGATTAGCCTTGTTAAAATCCCCAGCTACGATGAATGCAGCCTCAGGGTGTGTGGTTTCCAGTTTACAAAGAGTCAGATAGAGTTCGTTCAGGGCCATCGATGTGTCTGCTTGGGGGGGAATATATACGGCTGTGATTATGATCGAAGAGAATTCCCTTGGTAGATAATGCGGTCGACATTTGATTGTGAGGAGTTCTAGATCAGGTGAACAGAATGACTTGAGTTCCTGTGTGTTGTTATGATGATCACACCACGTCTCGTCATGAGGCATACCGCCCCGCCCCTCTTCTTACCAGAAAGATGTTTGTTTCTGTCGGCGCGATGCGTGAAGAAACCAGCTGGCTGCACCGACTCCGTTAGCGTCTCTTGAGTTAGCCATGTTTCCGTGAAGCAGAGCACGTTGCAATCCCTGATGTCTCTCTGGAATGTTACCCGTGCTCGGATTTCATCAACCTTATTGTCAAGAGACTGGACATTGGCGAGTAGTATGCTAGGGAGTGGAGCGCGATGTGCCCGTCTCCGAAGCCTGACCAGGAGACCGCTACGTTTGCCTCTTTTACGGCGTTGCGTAGGGTCGCCGGCTGGGATCAGATCCATTGTATTGGGTGGAAGGCAAAACACTGGATCCGTTTCGGGAAAGTCATATTCCTGGTAGGAACGATGGTTAGTTGACGTTAATCGTATATTCAGTAGTTCCTCCCGACTGTATGTAATGAAACCTAAGATCACCTGGGGTACCAATGTAAGAAATAACACATAAAAAAACAAAATACTGCATATTTTCCAAGGAACGAGAAGCGAGGCGGCCATCTCGGTCGGCCGGAAGTCGTGACACTAAGGGCACACACTTTCTAGTAGGCTAAATTGAAGATATGACAAATACAGTGCCTTCAGAAAGACCCCTTGACTTTTTCCACATTTTATTAATTTACAGACTTATTCTAAAATCGATTAAATAAAAAACAATCCTCAGCTATCTACACACAATATCCATAATGACAAAGCGAAAAAAAGCTTTGGGAAATGTTTGCAAATGTATAAAATAAAAAGTAGACAGTAATATCACAACTACTCTTTCCAGTTTTTTCATTTTGTTTTTACTAGTTTCTACATTATAGAATAATAGTGAACACATCAAAACTATGAAATAACACATATGGAATCATGTAGTAACTAAAAAAGTGTCAAACAAATCAAAATATATTTTATATTTGAGATTCTTCAAAGTATAGTTGATGACAGCTTTGCAAACTCTTGGCATTCTCTCAACCAGCTTCATGAGGTAGTCACCTGCAATGCATTTCAATTAACAGTTTTGCCTTGTTAAAAGTTAACTTGTGGAATTTCTTTCCTTCTTAATGCGCTTGAGCCTATTAGTTGTGTTGTGACATGGTAGGGGTGGTATACAGAAGATAGCCATATTTGGTAAAAGATCAAGTCCATATTATGGCAAGAACAGTTCAAATAAGCAAAGGGAAACGACAGTCCATCATTACTTTAAGACATGAAGGTCAGTCAATCCGGAAAATTTCAAGAACTTTTAAAGTTTCTTCAAGCGCAATCACAAAATCCATCAAGCGCTATGATGAAACGGGCTCCCATGAAGACCGCCACAGGAAAGGAAGACCCAGAGTTACCACTGCTACAGAGGATACGTTTATTCGAGTTACCAGCCTCAGAAATTGCAGCACAAATAAATGCAGTAACAGACACATCTCAACATCAACTGTTCAGAGGAGACTGCGTGAATCAGGCCTTCATGGTTGAATTGCTGCAAAGACCACTACTAAAGGACACCAATAAGAAGAAGAGACTAGTAAAGACACATTCACATATGAAGACAATGTTCCATTCTGTCCTCTTCCCTTTCTGATATTCTGCATAGCACCAGGGACTTGTGAAAGACAAGCCTGACCTCTCCCCTCTCTGGGCCCCAAGTGACTGAGCCCTAGAGAGGAAAAAGTGCAATTGCCAACACTATAGTCCAAAAGGATACATTCTAATGACAAGTATCTCACATAAGCATATTATATGAATAAAACATCTTATTTATCTATGTTACCAAACGAATTCTGATTCATCCGCCACACTACATCATTATTTAATCCAGTATTATATATGTATATGAGCAGTAGATGAGAATGTAGTATCAGTAGACAAAACATGAACCTGAACTAATAAGTTACTGTTCTCTCTTTTCCGCTGTGAGAGAGCCTCAAAAATGATACTCCTGTGTAAGGGTCTGCAGCGAATCACAGCCAGCCGCCAGAGAGAAGCAAATGTAACCACAGGACATGTGACAGAGTTTATGGACACCCTATGTTCATCAATGGACAGAAAGTTCCACAGAATGGAATATAATCACGTGCTGTAAGAAACTGCTGCACTTGACCCCAGGTTTAAGAAGTTAGCCTTCAGTGATGCCAGAGCGATTGATGAGGCTCTTCAAAGAATAACCTCAGCAGCAGGGAGGAACAGCCCCAGCAGTCAGCTGGGTCAGGCACCAGGGCAACAGAAAGAAGAGGGATCAGATGGAGCAGAAGCACCAGTAGTAGTGCCACAAACGACTGTTGTTTGAATGCTGTTTGACGAGAAAGCCACTGGGGATACAGCACGAAGGAATCCCTCAGCAGATGCCATAATGGAGGTCCGATCCTATTTGGAGGAGCCCCTCCTCCAAAGATCTGCAGATCCTCTGAGCTGGTGGAAGAACAAGGCCTCTGTCTACCCACGGCTTACTAAAATCATGTCAGGGAGAATCTACATAGTGGCCACATCCGTTCCCTCTGAGAGGGTCTTCTTGAAAACGGGACAAATAATTACTGAGAGAAGAAACCGCATCAGCCCCTCGAAAGTGAGGCAGCTTGCATTTCTGAATGCAAATCTCTCATAAAAGCAGCATTGGTCAGCATTGCTGTGTGCTGCTGGTTATAACATGGCAATCAAGAAGAGAGAGAAAAGAGGGACCAGTTTAATGTTTTAAGTGGGATGCTGCAGTTTTGCAAATTGTTATTTATTTTTCTTTGATATGGTGCAGTATTCTATTATGCTGTTCAGATTGTCTTCGTTTTGAATGGTTAGATTTATATGATTTCATTTAATAATTTAATTAGAATCGTTTTAACACGTTTTAACACCAAATAATCAAACTATCGCAACTGTTTGACTTTAAAAAAATACAAAACTTATTTAAAAAAAAAAAAGAGCCGTTTGGGAGCTAAAAGAGCTCACTGAAAAGAACCGGAATGCGCATCATTAAACCCGGTACAGTAGGTGGCGGCAATTCACCAAAAGATGTAGTCTGCCATAAAACCTTGAAGAAGAAGAAGTTCAGTGCACAGAAGCTTCTACAGTAAATAGCTTACGTTGTACATTGATAAATAAGAAGACATGCTTTCTGTCCTCACATTGCTATTGATCTTATTCAGTCTAAATGAGGCCAAACAGAAAGATTTGTACACTTTCAAAGTTGTTAATAGCAGAGGGAGATTAGTCTCTTTGGAAAAATACAGGGGTTCGGTAAGTTTGAAACGCGAGCCTACCAACTTTTGCACGGTAGCCTATGCAAATGTGGCATTTGTTTACCGGTGAATGCATGCTGCGGATTTTCCTTTCATAAGGCATGTATGATCTATGCATGTTTTATAACAATAGCATCTTACTCTTATGAATAAAATGCTAAGTTTAAGACCAAATTATTTGTGTCTATCATCTGTATACGTGGCAACTGCTGCTGGACTCCCAACGTTGCTAAATTAAATTGTTTGGCCAATACTAAATTTATTGTTTGGCCAATAGCTAGCCTTAGTTTGATCCAACTGTTATGTCTGGTTGTATATTACTGACTATAACGTAACCTGCATAAAGTTATTTCATATGCCTTATAAAAGAGAGGTAATATTCCCTTCTGTAGTCAGTAATAATGTAATATTTTTAAAACATAATTTAAAACTTGTATTTATTAATTGTCAACTTTTTTCATTGGGTATAACCATATCACAGGACACTCTATAGACCGTCTGCATGCTGCATAATCTGAACAGAATTTAAAGTGATACAGTAGAAAGAGGCGTTCCCAAATCTGCCCATTTTCTATCCTTACCACGTGTAGTTCCGTCGTATTGACACTAGAGGACAGCAATACCATATGAGCACTACAGGTAAACACTTCTTTTTCTCACAATGTTTCGCCACGAGCTGCATTTATTTAAAGGCCGGGTGCACCGCCAGGGATACTGATGCAAACACTTTTTAATAAACGAAAACACAATGCACAATGAAAAGTGCATGTCTGCTAAATGGAGCATTCATGAGGAATTTATTTGGAAGCATTTATTTATTTCTCCTTTAGAGTTTATTATTGTGCAGTATTATTCTACCGCTTTATACAATTTTACAAAAGTGATTTATAAAATCATAGAAGCTCAATTAAAAATAAATAATGAAACAGTCCTGTGTAGCTCAGTTGGTAGAGCATGCAATGCCAGAGTTGTGGGTTTAATTCCCACGAGGGACCAGTATGAATATGTATGCTCTTACTATTGTAAGTAGTTCTGGAGTAGTGTAAAATGTAAATGAAACACTTTAGAAATGGAATAGCAACTTTTCATTTTGATGGATACAATTATAGACCTTGAAGAGGAAGGGAGATGTATAGAAAAATACAGAAATATAAAGTTGGCCATTAACATGGCTCACAAAACCAGGCTCACGAATCACTTTTGTTGTTGCTGTCTCCGATGAGTCACACATTCACATAAGAGAACATAGGACAGCCCACTGGGCACAGACATTACTTCAGCATCTATTCCATGTTGGTTCAACATCATTTCAATGAAATAAGATGGAAACAGCATTGATTAAACCAGTGTGTGCCCAGTGGGAAGTAATGGCTCAAACATTCACCTCAAGGATGTTTGGAATGTGTTGGTGCAATTCTATAATTCCAGTGTTCAAGTGATTCATTGGAAAAAATTATTTGGCACAAAAGTAGTGCACTGGTCCTTTACTAGTCCTGCATTAGAGGCCCGATATAGCCATCTGTAGTGCAGGCAAAAAAACATGTGTCATAGCAAATCACATAATGTAATATATCTTCTATTTGATCAAAATGTCACTGTATCTGTTCAATACTAAAACTGAGCTATTGGCCCAGAATTGCAAAAATATTTTAATGGATATAAAGAATTTGACTTGACCAAACATTATTGCAACGATTGACCATTTTCCAGGGCTTCTTTTACTATCACCCTCATTACTATCTGGCCTGAACCTCCACTATTCCCACTGCTCAGAGACTCCTCATCACTTACATTCACCTCCAAACCTTTGATCTTGTTTTCCTTGAAACCATGCCCACTCAATTAGTCTTGTAGCTCTGTGGTAGTCCCTACACACAGAGCAGGAAGGATTAAAGGGTCAAACTATTTTATGGAATAACCCCTGTGCCCTTACCAAATGTGTCATCTGGTCACATAGCCAACAAATCATCACATTGAAATGCCAGTACGTGACTTTGGCAGGAGCTCACTGGAGCTGAGTACCGGCACCTCAAATGTTCTAATGCTTGAGCTCCTGTCCCTCTTATAGAATATTTGCTCAAAAGTATTGTGGAGCTCTTTCACCTAAATATAAGAAGTACAGTACCCAAAATGAGTACCGGTACCTATTTCAGTCAAGCACTGGAAATAGCATTCAGCACCAATGAAAGGCTACTGGTTATTTTCATATTATCGATAACAGTTTTCATCAGTACAACGTTTATATTTTTAGTATTATGGTTGCCTGCAGGTGTCTCTTGTGGTGAATGTGGCCAGTGACTGTGGCTTCACTGAGGATCACTACACGGACCTTCAACAGCTGCAGAGGGACTTTGGGCCGTCCCACTTCAACGTCCTGGCCTTCCCCTGCAACCAGTTCGGCCAGCAGGAGCCTGGCAGCGACATGGACATTGACGCCTTTGTCCGGCGTGTCTACGGAGTCTCCTTCCCCCTCTTCAGCAAGATTGCTGTGGTGGGCACCGGGGCCAACAATGCCTTCAAGTACCTTGTGGGTGAGTGAACAGATGAGGGATGGATGGGGGCAGAGGCATATACACATACATACATATACATCTAGATGTATCGGCGGCAGGTAGCCTTGTGGTTAGGAGCGTAGGGCCAGTAACCGAAAGGTCGCTGGTTGAAATTCCCCAGCTAACTAGGTGAAAATCTGCCAATATGCCCTTGAGCAAGGCACTTAACCATAATTGTTTCAGGGTCACTGTCAGTAATTGCTGATTCCTGGCTCTGACCCTACTCTCAGGGGGAGTGGGATATTCATTTGTGTAATAGGATAAATGTAAGCACCCACCTAATTATCTTTATAAGGTGTCTGTGTATAGTTAACTGGATATCCTTTGGGTGGTGAGCCATTCTTAGTAAATTATAAAGAAAAGGGGAGCTCTAGGACCTCAGATGTAATCATTTAATAACCTAATATCCAATGTTTCCACAGACAAGCTGTCTTTATCAGGTTATAATGACAAACACTGAGGGTCACTAGTTTATATACTGTCAAAGGACACACACAGGTGTCTGTAATCATGGCCGGGTGTGGCCTGATATCATTGGTTAATTCTCATATAAAAATAACATACAAAAAACATGAATGGATAGCATTTGATCATAGATAGAATTTGGCTACATAGGCCTACAAATGTTTACAATGAATAGCAAAATCACAATAATCACAAGAATGGCTTCAGATCAAAGTTTACATTGAGACCAAAGGGAGCAAGGGTCTTTAAATTAAAGATCCAGACAGCCTCTCGTTTTAATAATAAATTGTCGAGGTCACCGCCTCTCCTAGGGAGGTTGACATGTTCGATGCCGATATAACGTAGGGACAAAATCGAGTGGTTCGCTTCCATAAAGTAGGCCGCAACTGGGTAAGTCAAGTTTTTGCACCTAATGGTGCTACGATGCTCCGAGATTCATACTTTTAATTCACGCTTATAAGTTATAAGATAAATAACTGCCTTAGTGGAGCCCGTGATAACACCTTTGATTGGGATCTGTTTCCCTTTTTGGGGGTGTTTGAAAGATCTACATTTGTAAGTGCCATTGCATTGAGCACAGCCATTACACTTGTAGTTTCCATCCGGTAGAGGCGCAAATAGACGTTGTGCAGGGATATTTTAGGGTGGTATATCAGAGTTTACCAATTGATCTCTGAGATTTCTGCCCCGCGAGAATACGACCAAGGGAGGGTCCGAAAACACATTACCGATACTGTCATCAGATCTTAGAATGTGCCAATGTTTGTGAACGATTCCCTTAATTTGTTCAGAGCACTTTGAATAGCGGGTAGTTAGAGCGCCAGAATGCTTCTTTTTGCGAGACTGTCCTTGTAAGAGATCATGTCTTGATAATGTTTTGAATTTTCTCAATGGCAGTATTAATCTGAACATTTTTGTACTCCTTCTCATTTCATTTTCTTTGTGTCTCAGCCATATTTCTGTCAAATTCTGATTGTTTTTTGCAAATTATTTTTATTGCATCCTAACATGCTGGGTTCTTTTACTGAAGACTCCGAAGCATACTTATAATAAATGGAACAGATTTATTTAATGTTCTCCTTAACACATTACAGTCGACTACTCTCTACAGTGTCTTTAGCCCAACTCTCCCATACATCATTAAACCTTTACCGCCCTTGCATCTCGTAATCCAATCACTTCAATGCAAGAACGGAAACTCCATTGTCATTGGTTAATTCAAATAACTCAACCTCTGCCTACAAATGTCATTGGCTATTTGCAACCGTTTTAAATCTAAACTCATTAACACATAATACATTTCTCAATACACCACACTCCTCCCCAGAAATTCTCACTTCCTCTGAAAACATCCTTGATGAACATTGTGGGTTTTCCAAAACAGTTTTTCACTTATCAAATCATATACAACCTGTTTACAGATCCACTCGGTCCGGAGGCCTTCTGACCATTTTTGGCCTCTTATGATGCCCTGGGCCCTCAGGCTCACGGCCTGGCACAATCTCTGTCTCTGTATGCATGCCCGTCACAGTCGTAGTTCCCAAGTCCCAATCAGAAATGTTCCACTCTGACACATTCAGGTCTTCTCTTTCATTGTGTTGCATCATCATTTGAGCCACATGCTTCTTACACAATTTTCCCTCAGTCTGCACTAAGCAGGTTACAGGACCAAGTACCCTTTTCTCTCTCTCTCCTCCCTGGTAATCTCTCCTCCCTGGTAATCTCGGACTACTGTACTGTTTGTTCCCACAAAAAAAAAACGTAGACGCTTGCCCACCCCCTTGTCCTGTATCTTAGACTGCGTGTCAGCTGAAAAGCTGGGATAACCTTGTTCTAACCTGTCTTTTTAGGAACAACTCTGCTGTAGTTATTCCAGTTATGGCATGCAGGGTATTCCTGAAGGAAAACATAAAGTTGTCCACACTATGCTGTACAGACCGTCCTGAGGAATTGTCCTTCTCAAGAGCCTGTTTTAGATCCTGTACAAGTCACTCTGCTGCGCCATTTGAAGCTGCATGAAAAGGAGCCGATTTGATGTGTTTCACCCCATTCAACTGGAAGAATATCTCCATCTCTTTTGACACCAGCCCTCGGCCCATTGTCTGAAACTCACTCCTCAACTAACCCGTAGGCTGAGAACATTCCCCGGAGTGTCTCTACCGTGGCTGTAGCTGAAATATTACTCATACATTTTACTTCTGGCCAGCGTGAGTATGCATCCATAACTACTAAGAACTGGTGCTCTCCCTTTTGAGCAAAATCTATATGAATGGCCTCAGGCCATTTCCAAGGATGCACTGGTGCAAGGTTCAGCATATGTCTATTAGACTGACACAATTGGCATCTCCTTACCAATTTCTTCTATGTCTGAGTCTAACCTGGGCCTCGAGAAGTGGCTCCTGCAAGAGCTTTCATTTTGACCACGCCCCAGTGGTTTTCATGTAGCTCCTTCAGTAGGTCCCTCTGTAGAGTAGACCGGCACCACCGCTCTCATACCCCATAACACACAATCACTTTCTACAGTCCTTCTCATTCAATAAGGCTTTAGTTCAGGATCAGTAACATGGTTAGGACACCCTGTAAGTGTGAAGTGCTTCACTTTTGCCAAAAACTCGTCCTTGGTAGTTTCCCTGGCTATGTCCTTAGCTAAAATGGGAAGTACATCTAAAAAAGATACTCGATAGTTTGGATTGGTCTCTGGGACCCCCCCCTTTCATGGGAAGCCTATCAAATCCAAATCAAATGTTATTTGTTTCATACACATGGTTAACAGATGCTAATGCTAGTGTAGCGAAATGCTTGTGCTTCTAGTTCCGACAGTGCAGTAATATCTAACAAGTAATCTAACAATTCCCCAACAACTACCTAATACACACAAATCTAAAGGGGTGAATGAGAATATGTACATGTAAGTATATGGATGAGTGATGGCCGAGCGGCATAGGCAAGGTGCAATAGATGGTATAAAATACAGTATATACATGTGATATGAGTAATGTAAGATATGTAAACATTATTAAAGTGGAATTATTTAGAGTGCATTGTATAAAGTGACTAGTGATCCATTTATTAAAGTGGCGAGTGATTGGTTCTCAATGTAGGCAGCAGCCTCTCTGAGTTAATGATTGCTATTTAGCAGTCTGATGGCCTTGAGATAGAAGCTGTTTTTCAGTCTCTCGGTCCCAGCTTTGATGCACCTGTACTGACCTCGCCTTCTGGATGGTAGCGGTGTGAACAAGCAGTGGCTCGGGTGGTTGTTGTCCTTGATGATCTTTTTGGCCTTCCTGTGACATTGGGTGCTGCGGCCTCTGTCACACTGCTTCTACGTTCTGTAAGTGGTCCTCTGACGATTTCCCTGTGATAAGAATATCATCCAGAAAGCACACAACCCCAGGTAAACCCTGTACAACCTGGTCCATACTACGTTGGAATATAGCTGTAGCACTTGATACTCCATAAGGCAGGCCATTCATCTGGTATAAACCCATCAACATGTTTTATAGTCAGGAAATGCTTTGACTCTTGATCTACCTCCACTTGCAGGTAGGCCTGTGTAAGTTCTAACTTTGTGAACTGTTTACACCCGGCTAGAGTAGCAAACAAGTCCAGGGTCTTTGGTAAGGGGTACTGGTCCACATCCACTCATGCATTTACAGTCACCTTGTAATCATGACATATTCTGACACCTCAGTTTGTCTTTGGAATGCAAACTATAGGTGCTGGCCATTCACTGGACTCTATGGGTGGGGTCACTCCTTGTTTTTCTAGCTTTGTAAGCTGTTTGTCTACTGCCTGTCTTGAGTGCATAAGGCACAGGTCTAGCCTTACAAAACTTTGGAACTGCTTTCTCTGACACTTGAGTTTTGGCTTTAATTCCCTTTACCACACCCAGTTCACCACTAAACACCTCAGCATATTTATCGCACAGCTGCGCAACTGGGTCTGACACATGGTTCACTCTTGACCAATCTGATTTGAGGTGCTGAATCCAGTTCCTCTCCATTAGCGTAGGACCCTTCCCGTTTGACACTAATAGAGGTAATGGTAAAACTTGAGCACCACATTTCATTTTAACCTCCAGCTGTCCCAATAACTGAATAGGCTGAGCTGAGTAAGTTCTCACCATGACCATGTACGGTTTCACATACTCACGATCACTACACACAGTAAAAAGTCCCAAGTCCTTTTCTGACTGGTGATTTCCGACCGTGCTGGAGCCTGCAGGCAGTAGCAGTTCTGCCTCCTCAACTTGATCTGTTGTCAAGTAGCCTGTCCCCTTCACTGGATTAGAGTGCACTATTTGAGAGCGTTGCTTAGAAAACGCGCTGCTCCCCGCAGATACTCTCACCCTGCAAGCCCTTTTAAGATGTCCAGTCTTCTGGCACACTCTGCATTGGAAATCCTTGTAACGGCAGGTCTGCTGTGAATGTCCTGTCCCCAAACAGCCAAACAGCGAAAACAGGGCTCTGAGGTCTCCCCCTTCTGGTCTGACATCCACTGTTTCTCCCTGTCGGATCCGGGTCGATGCCCCTCCCATTTTGTGGACAACTGATCGGATCTCAACTGAGTCGATGTCTGCTGGAATTTCTGCATACTCTGGGCTGTGCACTCCAAGTTGTTGACAATGTCCAATACTTTTGCCCATGTTAAATTCTTCCCATATGCCGTGCTTAACATCTTGCCATGCAGCTCCTTACTGGCAACTCCATAAACTAGCTGGTCCCTCAGCTGTTTCTCTAGTGCAGCACCAAACTCACATGTAGCTGCCATTCCCTTTAGCGGTGCTATATACTCAGCTAACGTCTCTCCCGCCAACTGTTTCCTATTTCGAAAAACATACCTCTCGCTCAACGTAAAAATCTCTCAGAGCTGAAATTATCTCCTGGAAGCTAGCCTCTCCCTGCTTCTTCAGCGCTAATAAATCTTTCAGCAGCGTTAACATCTTTGAACCCACGACTGATAGAAACACCGTTCTTCTGCGGTCGTCAGCTATCTCGTTAACTGCAAAAATCACTCCTCATATGTGCTGAAGCTCTAGATAGCCTATTGGAAACACAAACCGGTCTCACTACTGAAAAGTGCCATAGCTCTCATTAGCCCATGCGCTATTTCTTCCCAGCTGACCAACTCATTTACTAACATTAGTACTAGCTAAGTTTCTAGCTCGTTCACTCGGTTGGTCATCAGTAGTCTGAGGATTTTGTCTCAGAATTCTGTTATCCTCGTCGCCAGTTGTTGCATCCTAAGATGCTGGGTTCTTTTACTGAAGACTCCGAAGCATACTTATAATAAATGGAACAGATTTATTTAATGTTCTCCTTAACACATTACAGTCGACTACTCTCTACAGTGTCTTTAGCCCAACTCTCCCATACATCAATAAACCTTTACCGCCCTTACATCTCGTAATCCAATCACTTCAATGCAAGAACGGAAACTCCATTGTCATTTGTTAATTCAAATAACTCAACCTCTGCCTACAAATGTCATTGGCTATTTGCAACCATTTTAAATCTAAACTCATTAACACATAATACATTTCTCAATACACCACACTTTTGATTGAATTGGCTGTAGGGCAAACTGCTTTTCAATGGAAGCGGGTGACACCTATCAGCCCTCAACAAACTGTTAGGATCAGTAGGTTTCCTGTAAAGATCAGTGTATAGAACATTATCCTCACATAAAATCAGAAGATCAAGGAAACTGATTTGACGTGTGTCAGATTGCATAGTAAATCTCAGGTGCTCAGAACAGGAGTTAAGAAAAGCATTGAATGCCTAGAGCTGTTTTGCATCACCCCTCCATAGAACAAAAATATCATCGATGTACCATTTCCAAATAATAATGTTCGGCAAGAAAACATTTTTGAGACAGTTGAAAATGGACTGTTTCTCCATGTAACCCACGTACAAATTACCATAGTTAGGAGCCATAGGGGATCCCATCACAGTACCATTTGTCTGAATAAATAAATAATTTTGAAACATGAAGTAGTTGTGTGTGAGTACTATTTCAGCCAATGTTATGCATGCACTGGAAGGTAATTCATTAGGGTCACGTTGCAGAAGAAAATGTTCCATGGCTTCAATACCGCCCTCGTGTGGAATATTCGTGTATAATGACTCAACATCAAAAGTGACTAACAAAGTATTATCAGGGAGAGGATCAAATGATTTAATAATAGAGATCATATTGCTGGTGACCTTTACAAAAAAGGGGAGCTGTTCTGCGAGTGGTCTAATAAAAAAGTCAACGAAAGTCGGTAAAGGGGCCGTTACTGCGTCAGTGCCCGCTACATTCTTGTGTCATTTTGTATAGAAAGTTACAATTTTAGGGTGTTGAATAGACAAAAAGTTGTGTTCTTTTTTGGTGATCTGACCAGAAATTAAGTACCCATCTAGGAGAGTAAAGACAGTGTTCTGAAATTGGGAAGTGGGGTCACTTCCGAGTTTGTTGTTAAAGGTGTTGTCAAGCAGTCGTCTATGACACTCATTTACATAAACTGTCCTATCCATGAGTACAAGCGACCCACCCTTAACAGCAGGGCGGGTACGGACTGATGTATTGGATTGTAAGTCAAGCAAGGCTTGTTTTTCATCCTTGGGTAAATTATGGAAAGATATGTACTCCTATTTCTTCTTAAGGAGATTATTTTTCAACGAGTCTGCAATATGTCTCAATAGAGTGATTGTGATTGGCTGGAGGTACAAAATAAATCTTACTTCTAAAAGGAGTCGGAGTATGTGCAGGTGAGCAACCTACTTGTTCAGTAGAAATATCATGATTAGGGGAGATAAAGTTTCCGCTTAAACGGATGTTACTAAAAAACTTAAACTTGTCTACCTTAACATCGAAATCGTTGCACTGAGTTGTAGGCACAAAATAACCCTGTATTAATCAAGGAGACATGGGCAGGGCTCAAAATCTTGCCTGATAAATTAAAGACATTCAATCCCATGGGTTCTGGGACCTTGTGTACGGTCCCCTCTGCCTCTGGTAGTAGTTTCTTCTTACCCCGTTGGGTACGGCATCTCGTCGGTACGCGTGGCCACGGCCACCTACCCGCTTCCGTTGGCCCAGTCTCTCGTTGTATAAAGAACTGTCACTGGAAGCAGATGAGGAGCTGGTTGTAGAGCGTTGGTCAGACAGGAGTGGATAGAAGTAAGCGGCATCCTTCCTGTGTCTGCCATGGAGAGGAGGAGCAGACAGGAGTGGATAGAAGTAAGCAGCATCCTTCCTGTGTCTGCCATGGAGAGGAGGAGCAGACAGGAGTGGATAGAAGTAAGCGGCATCCTTCCTGTGTCTGCCATGGAGAGGAGGAGCAGACAGGAGTGGATAGAAGTAAGCAGCATCCTTCCTGTGTCTGCCATGGAGAGGAGGAGCAGACAGGAGTGGATAGAAGTAAGCGGCATCCTTCCTGTGTCTGCCATGGAGAGGAGGAGCAGACAGGAGTGGATAGAAGTAAGCAGCATCCTTCCTGTGTCTGCCATGGAGAGGAGGAGCAGACAGGAGTGGATAGCAGTAAGCGGCATCCTTCCTGTGTCTGCCATGGAGAGGAGGAGCAGACAGGAGTGGATAGAAGTAAGCGGCATCCTTCCTGTGTCTGCCATGGAGAGGAGGAGCAGACAGGAGTGGATAGAAGTAAGCGGCATCCTTCCTGTGTCTGCCATGGAGAGGAGGAACAGACAGGAGTGGATAGAAGTAAGCAGCATCCTTCCTGTGTCTGCCATGGAGAGGAGGAGCAGACAGGAGTGGATAGAAGTAAGCGGCATCCTTCCTGTGTCTGCCATGTGGAGGAGGAGCAGACAGGAGTGGATAGAAGTAAGCGGCATCCTTCCTGTGTCTGCCATGGAGAGGAGGAGCAGACAGGAGTGGATAGAAGTAAGCGGCATCCTTCCTGTGTCTGCCATGGAGAGGAGGAGCAGACAGGAGTGGATAGAAGTAAGCGGCATCCTTCCTGTGTCTGCCATGGAGAGGAGGAGCAGACAGGAGTGGATAGAAGTAAGCGGCATCCTTCCTGTGTCTGTTATGGAGAGGAGGAGCAGACAGGAGTGGATAGAAGTAAGCGGCATCCTTCCTGTGTCTGTTATGGAGAGGAGGAGCAGACAGGAGTGGATAGAAGTAAGCGGCATCCTTCCTGTGTCTGCCATGGAGAGGAGGAGCAGACAGGAGTGGATAGAAGTAAGCGGCATCCTTCCTGTGTCTGCCATGGAGAGGAGGAGCAGACAGGAGTGGATAGAAGTAAGCAGCATCCTTCCTGTGTCTGCCATGGAGAGGAGGAGCAGACAGGAGTGGATAGAAGTAAGCGGCATCCTTCCTGTGTCTGCCATGGAGAGGAGGAGCAGACAGGAGTGGATAGAAGTAAGCGGCATCCTTCCTGTGTCTGTTATGGAGAGGAGGAGCAGACAGGAGTGGATAGAAGTAAGCGGCATCCTTCCTGTGTCTGTTATGGAGAGGAGGAGCAGACAGGAGTGGATAGAAGTAAGCAGCATCCTTCCTGTGTCTGCCATGGAGAGGAGGAGCAGACAGGAGTGGATAGAAGTAAGCAGCATCCTTCCTGTGTCTGCCATGGAGAGGAGGAACAGACAGGAGTGGATAGAAGTAAGCGGCATCCTTCCTGTGTCTGCCATGGAGAGGAGGAGCAGACAGGAGTGGATAGAAGTAAGCAGCATCCTTCCTGTGTCTGCCATGGAGAGGAGGAACAGACAGGAGTGGATAGAAGTAGCGGCATCCTTCCTGTGTCTGCCATGGAGAGGAGGAGCAGACAGGAGTGGATAGAAGTAAGCAGCATCCTTCCTGTGTCTGCCATGGAGAGGAGGAACAGACAGGAGTGGATAGAAGTAAGCGGCATCCTTCCTGTGTCTGCCATGGAGAGGAGGAGCAGACAGGAGTGGATAGAAGTAAGCAGCATCCTTCCTGTGTCTGCCATGGAGAGGAGGAGCAGACAGGAGTGGATAGAAGTAAGCAGCATCCTTCCTGTGTCTGCCATGGAGAGGAGGAACAGACAGGAGTGGATAGAAGTAAGCGGCATCCTTCCTGTGTCTGTCATGGAGAGGAGGAGCAGACAGGAGTGGATAGAAATAAGCAGCATCCTTCCTGTGTCTGCCATGGAGAGGAGGAACAGACAGGAGTGGATAGAAGTAAGCAGCATCCTTCCTGTGTCTGCCATGGAGAGGAGGGGCAGACAGGAGTGGATAGAAGTAAGCGGCATCCTTCCTGTGTCTGCCATGGAGAGGAGGAGCAGACAGGAGTGGATAGAAGTAAGCAGCATCCTTCCTGTGTCTGCCATGGAGAGGAGGAGCAGACAGGAGTGGATAGAAGTAGCGGCATCCTTCCTGTGTCTGCCATGGAGAGGAGGAGCAGACAGGAGTGGATAGAAGTAAGCAGCATCCTTCCTGTGTCTGCCATGGAGAGGAGGAGCAGACAGGAGTGGATAGAAGTAAGCAGCATCCTTCCTGTGTCTGCCATGGAGAGGAGGAGCAGACAGGAGTGGATAGAAGTAAGCAGCATCCTTCCTGTGTCTGCCATGGAGAGGAGGAGCAGACAGGAGTGGATAGAAGTAAGCGGCATCCTTCCTGTGTCTGCCATGGAGAGGAGGAGCAGACAGGAGTGGATAGAAGTAGCGGCATCCTTCCTGTGTCTGCCATGGAGAGGAGGAGCAGACAGGAGTGGATAGAAGTAAGCAGCATCCTTCCTGCGTCTGCCATGGAGAGGAGGAGCAGACAGGAGTGGATAGAAGTAAGCAGCATCCTTCCTGTGTCTGCCATGGAGAGGAGGAGCAGACAGGAGTGGATAGAAGTAAGCAGCATCCTTCCTGTGTCTGCCATGGAGAGGAGGAGCAGACAGGAGTGGATAGAAGTAAGCGGCATCCTTCCTGTGTCTGCCATGGAGAGGAGGAGCAGACAGGAGTGGATAGAAGTAAGCAGCATCCTTCCTGTGTCTGCCATGGAGAGGAGGAGCAGACAGGAGTGGATAGAAGTAAGCAGCATCCTTCCTGTGTCTGCCATGTGGAGGAGGAGCAGACAGGAGTGGATAGAAGTAAGCGGCATCCTTCCTGTGTCTGCCATGGAGAGGAGGAGCAGACAGGAGTGGATAGAAGTAAGCGGCATCCTTCCTGTGTCTGCCATGGAGAGGAGGAGCAGACAGGAGTGGATAGAAGTTAGCAGCATCCTTCCTGTGTCTGCCATGGAGAGGAGGAGCAGACAGGAGTGGATAGAAGTAAGCGGCATCCTTCCTGTGTCTGCCATGGAGAGGAGGAGCAGACAGGAGTGGATAGAAGTAAGCAGCATCCTTCCTGTGTCTGCCATGGAGAGGAGGAGCAGACAGGAGTGGATAGAAGTAAGCAGCATCCTTCCTGTGTCTGCCATGGAGAGGAGGAGCAGACAGGAGTGGATAGAAGTAAGCGGCACCCTTCCTGTGTCTGCCATGGAGAGGAGGAGCAGACAGGAGTGGATAGAAGTAAGCGGCATCCTTCCTGTGTCTGCCATGGAGAGGAGGAGCAGACAGGAGTGGATAGAAGTAAGCAGCATCCTTCCTGTGTCTGCCATGGAGAGGAGGAGCAGACAGGAGTGGATAGAAGTAAGCAGCATCCTTCCTGTGTCTGCCATGGAGAGGAGGAGCAGACAGGAGTGGATAGAAGTAAGCGGCACCCTTCCTGTGTCTGCCATGGAGAGGAGGAGCAGACAGGAGTGGATAGAAGTAAGCGGCATCCTTCCTGTGTCTGCCATGGAGAGGAGGAGCAGACAGGAGTGGATAGAAGTAAGCAGCATCCTTCCTGTGTCTGCCATGGAGAGGAGGAGCAGACAGGAGTGGATAGAAGTAAGCGGCATCCTTCCTGCGTCTGTCATGGAGAGGAGGGGCAGGACCTCTTGTCAGGGTTTCTCCAGAAGTAGACTTTGTTCTCGGCCTTGTCTTTTTTGTCTTTGTTGAATTTCTTGATTTTAAGCTCCTTTATTTCTGTAGACAACTTGTCCTGGAGCGCTTGGTTAGTTTTTATTAGTTCATTGAATATGCCATCCTCATTAACAGCTCCTTGAAGAGCTGTGTGTTTCTCTTCAATTGTTATCCATTTCAATAAAATCCCTTTTCAACTGGTCAACAATTAATGTCATTCAATCAATAGAGCATGTGTTCAGGACGGCACACCAGCGCTGGCCCAATGACGGTTCTATTTGCCACCTGTGTCCTCGTGGAATAATGCCTTGACACACATTCTTAATACACACGGGAAACTGTTGAGCATGAAGAACCCAGCAGGATTGCAGTTCTTGACACAAACCGGTGCACCTGACCCCAACTACCATAACCCGTTCGAAGGCACTTAAATCTTTTGTCTTGCCCATTCACCCTCTGAATGACACACATACACAATCCATGTCTCAGTGGTCTCAATGCTTAAAAATGCATCTTTAACCTGTCTCCCCCCCTTCATCTACACGGATTGAAGTGGATTTTACTAGTGACATCAATAAGGGATCACAGCTTTCACCTGGATTCACCTGGTCAGTGGATGTCATGGAAAGAGCCAGTGTTCTTAATGTTTTGTACACGGCTATGGGTGGGGGATGCATTTTACAACTTTTTCCTGAATAGCTTGAAGTATGAACAACAAGTCTATAACCCCTGACTGACTTGGGCAGACAGCGACCGTCTTTGTGGACTCATTAGCAAGCCTAGGCCAGCTCAGAGAGTGTGTGTGTCTTAAGTGTGTTTGGTTTATTATGGGTTTGAGTGGCAGGTTGGGTCCCCCAGCGGGAGATAAAATGGCAGGCTACTGGCAGGCTGCACGTTTTTACAAACGGACCCTCAGAGCGTAGGTGATTCAAACGTCAGGAAAAATCAAGGGGAATGAGAAAAAGAGGCAAATTACATTTTTACCACACTAGTGAAAGGCTGGAAGGAATGATGATTGCAATCTTCTCCTCACCTTTGAGTGTACTATATCGAAAAATTTTATTCAACTTTAAGTGTACTATATCTAAATATTTCATTAACCTCTTTGGGCTGCAGGGGCAGTATTGAGTAGCCCGGATAAAAGGTGCCCATTTCAAACGGCCTCGTACTCAATTCTTGCTCGTACAATATGCATATTATTATTACTATTGGATAGAAAACACTCTCTAGTTTCTAAAACCGTTTGAATTATATCTGTGAGTAAAACAGAACTCATTTTGCAGCAAACGTCCTGACAGGAAGTGAAAAATCTGAAATCGATGCTCTGTTCTAGGGCCTGCCTATAAATGTCCTTGATATATATCAGTATACATGCACTTCATACGTCTTCCACTAGATGTCGACAGGCAGTGAGAGAAGAAATGGAGTGTATAACTTGATCTGGGGTCGAATAAAAGCTCTTTGTGTGACGTGTCACCAGTTTCCTGTTTTCTGGAGAGCGCGTGAAGGGACCTGGTTTTGCCTTCTGATAAGCTGTCGTTATAGACGACTAATATCTCCGGCTTTGATTTTATTTGATACATGTGACAATATCATCGTAAAGTATGTTTTTTCAATATAGTTTTATTAGATTATTGAAATTTATTCGGGACGTTAGGCGTGTTGCGTTGTGTGCCTTTGTTCAGGAAGAAGAGCTTCGCGCTACTTTGCTAGCTTTCTGTGCTAATTGACTGGAGAAGATGACATTCTAAAAACCAAACAACGATTGTTCCCGACAAAGGACCCCTTGTACAACATTCTGATGAAAGATCATCAAAAGTAGGACCCATTTTATGATGCTATTTCATATATCTGTCGAACATGTGAAATAGTCGTTTGCGTCCAGATTTTGGGTACTCTCTCGCTATAACTAAGCTGGATGTCGTAATGAAGTTATTTTTAGAATTCTAACACAGCGATTGCATTAAGAACTAGTGTATCTATCATTTCCTATACAACATGTATTTTCTAGTAACGTTTATGAATAGTTATTTGGTCAGAATAGTTGGAGTGTCATAAAAATATCCGCACATTCTGGGAAAAAGATGCCACGTTAGCACAATGTTTAACCACTGATTTCAGCTCTAAATATGCACATTTTCGAACAAAACATAAGTGTATGTATAACCTGATGTTATAGGACTGTCATCTGATGAAGCTTATCAAGGTTAGTCAAAAATTATATCTTTTGCTGGTTTATTCGCTATCGCTAACGTGCCTATTGCTATCGCTAACGTGCCTTGATGAATGAATGCGGTAGTGTGGTAGGCTATTGTAGTAAGCTAATATAATGCTATATTGTGTTTTCGCTGTAAAACACTTAAAAAATCGGAAATATTGGCTGGATTCACAAGATGTTTGTCTTTAATTTGCTGTACACCATCGATTTTTCAGAAATGTTTTATGATGAGTATTTAGGTATTTGACGTTGGTGTCCCTAATTACTCTGGCTGCTTCGGTCCTATTTGTGACGGTAGCTGTGATGGTAGCTGCAATGTAAAACTGATTTATACCTCAAATATGCACATTTTTCGAACAAATATAGATTTATTGTATAACATGTTATAAGACTGTCATCTGATGAAGTTGTTTCTTGGTTAGTTTGGTTGGTTCTTGGTTAGTTAGGTTGGCTTTGTGCATATGCCACCTGTGCTGTGAAAAATGTCCGTCCTTTTTTGTATTTGGTGGTGAGCTAACATAAATATATGTGGTGTTTTCGCTGTAAAACATTTTAAAAATCGGACATGTTGGCTGGATTCACAAGATGTTTATCTTTCATATGCTGTATTGGACTTGTTAATGTGTGAAAGTTAAATATTTCAATAAAATATATTTTGAATTTCGCACCCTGCACTTGAAGTGGCTGTTGTCATATTGTGCCCGGCTTCGGGCTTGCAGCCATAAGAAGTTTATTAAGTGTACTATGTCTAAATATTTTATTCAATGCAATTTTTCAAATCGCAACAACTAGGGGTTGAAACATGGCTTTTGATCAGATGCTAATTTGTATTCATGCTATATTAACACACAATGAATATACTGTATATGTGGTTAATTCTCGACTCATTATCATGCAATTAAAAAATACATAATTTTAACCTTTATTTACCTAGGCAAGTCAGTTAAGAACAAATTCTTATTTTCAATGACAGCCTAGGAACGGTGGGTTAACTGCCTTTTTCAGGGCCAGAACGACAGATTTTTACCTTGTCAGCTCGGGGATTTGATCTTGTAACCTTTCGGTCACTAGTTCAACGCTCTAACCACTAGGCTACCTGCCGCCCTGGAAACACATAATAAGTATTTATGTTTTATGGAATTGTCACACAAAAAATGTCTCTTTTGATTCTTTACAGAGATGTCAGGAAAAGAGCCTGACTGGAACTTCTGGAAGTACCTCATCGATACAGATGGGAAAGTCGTGGATGCCTGGGGGCCCAGTGTCTCTGTCAAAGAACTCCGACCTAAAATAGCTGAAATGGTACGGAATATCATCCTCAAGAAGAAAGAGGAACTTTAACTCAACACCTCAAGACCCATGTGACAATCTATTCAGGAATATCCTATGTGATTGAAATCCACTGTCTGCAACAAAAACACCCCAAGCATCACAAAAATACGCTCCAAGCAGCACACACTCCAAGCAGCACACACTCCAAGCAGCACACACTCCAAGCAGCACACACTCCAAGCAGCACACACCTCAAGCAGCACACACTCCAAGCAGCACACACTCCAAGCAGCACACACTCCAAGCAGCACACACTCCAAGCAGCACACACTCCAAGCAGCACACACTCCAAGCACCTCACACTCCAAGCACCATACACTACATACTGTAAATGTTGTATTCTACAGATGTAGGATCTTAATTTGAGCCAGTTTGCTACATCAGGAAAATAATCCTGCAGCAATAGCAACTGTGAATTATTATGTGGATTATAATTAATGGGCATTTTTGTAGGTGTTGATACATTTTTAGGGAAAATCAAGTCTAACATTTCAAATGTGAAATTACAAGCTTCAGAAGCCTTTTTAAACCTCAAATACACAAAATAGTTTAAAATGTCCTGCAACAGGGTGATCAAATTAAAATCCTGTATCTGTGCCCCGAATAACTTTTATGAAACCACCTCTATGACTGCATTCAGCATACTGATATCCTCTTTTGGAAGCAGTTGATCTGCCTGCGAAAAACTCTCTCATCAGCAATCAGAGCTTATTGTTGTGCTGTTGAGAGGTTCTTTGTATTGGATTGCCTTTTCATGGTACATGTGTGCACATTAATAAATACACTTTTACAAAGTGGCATGAATACTTTCATCAGTTTTTTTTCTACACAAAGCTGTACATGGAAATGTGTAGGAGGTAAATTTAGGTCAAACTTGACTTTTCCATGAACGTTTTTCTCAAATAAGATTTGTTTGTTTTTTGACTGTCTCTGCCTGTAAGGAATACTCACATTCCTTTGTAGATAAGTCTTTCACTCTCTAATGTTTTCAAGGTTAACACTGTGCTTTGTGCTTTTGTGTTAGTTCTTTACCTTGTTGTCATTTACACTTTTCTTACAGACTGTGTGCTTGTCCTGCCACCGCTTTGCTTTCATCTCATTTGAAACCATAACTTTGGAAAATGAAAATACATTTTGGAAATTGTTTTAGCAGCCTTTCCCTATTACCTGTCCTGAATGTGTTTTCTATGGTACAAAGTGTCGTTTCTCTGTTCAGCAAAGTGTTTTTATCCTTGGAAGATTTCGGTTGATTACCTTGGTACAAAATAGGGCTGTTGATTTCGGAGAAGAGCCAGTTTGGCTAACACTGTATTGTCAGTAGGATTGAATTCAGATTAAATAAAAACCTGGAATGTTGTACCAACATACAATGCATTCAGAGCTCTGTTTCATTGAACAGCAAGAAAGTGGGAATGTACCATAGGCCTCGGCTCTCCACCACTGACAATTACCGTTTCCTCTCATGTCCCTATCAGGAACAGATCTACCACAAGGGTCTGTAAGTTAGCCCTTACAGATGAATGAGGGCCGGGGACACAGATATACTGTAGGACCTTTGAGACTGTCATGACACACACCTAACGGTATACAGTTGTGGCCAAAAGTTTTGAGAATGACACAAATAATAATTTCCTCAAAGCTTGCCTCTTCAGTGTCTTTAGATATTTTTGTCAGATGTTACTATGGAATACTGAAGTATAATTACAAGCATTTCATAAGTGTCAAAGGCTTTTATTGACAATTACATGAAGTTGATGCAAAGAGTCAATATTTGCAGTGTTGACCGTTCTTTTTCAAGACCTCCGCAATCTGCCCTGGCATGCTGTCAATTAACTTCTGGGCCACATCCTGACTGATGGTAGCCCATTCTTGCATAATCAATATTTGGAGTTTGTCCGAATTTGTGGGTTTTTGTTTGTCCACCCGCCTCTTGAGGATTGACCAAAAGTTCTCAATCGGATTAAGGTCTGGGGAGTTTCCTGGCCATGGACCCAAAATATCGACGTTTTGTTCCCCGAGCCACTTAGTTATCACTTATGCCTTATGGCAAGGTGCTCCATCATGCTGGAAAAGGCATTGTTTGTCACCAAACTGTTCCTGGATGGTTGGGAGAAGTTACTCTCGGAGAATGTGTTGGTACCATTCTTTATTCATGGCTGTGTTCTTAGGCAAAATTGTGAGTGAGCCCACTCCCTTGGCTGAGAAGCAACCCCACACATGAATGGTCTCAGGATGCCCCAAACAATTCGAAAGGGGATTCATCAGAGAAAATGACTTTACCCCAGTCGTCAGCAGTCCAATCCCTGTACCGTTTGCAGAATATTAATCTGTCCCTGATGTTTTTCCTGGAGAGAAGTGGCTTCTTTGCTGCCCTTCTTGACACCAGGCCATCCTCCAAAAGTCTTTGCCTCACTGTGCGTGCAGATGCACTCACATCTGCCTGCTGCCATTCCTGAGCAAGCTCTGTACTGGTGGTGCCCATCCCGCAGCTGAATCAACTCTAGGAGACGGTCCTGGCGCTTGCTGGACTTTCTTGGGCGCCCTGAAGCCTTCTTCACAACAATTGAACCACTCTCCTTGAAGTTCTTGATGATCCAATAAATGGTTGATTTAGGTGCGATCTTACTGGCAGCAATATCCTTGCCTGTGAAGCCCTTTTTGTGCAAAGCAATGATGACGGCACGTGTTTCCTTGCAGGTAACCATGATTGACATGAAGAACAATGATTCCAAGCACCATCCTCCTTTTGAAGCTTCCAGTCTGTTATTCGAACTCAATCAGCATGACAGAGTGATCTCCAGCCTTGTCCTCGTCAACACTCACACCTGTGTTAATGAGAGAATCACTGACATGATGTCAGCTGGTCCTTTATGTGGCAGGGCTGAAATGCAGTGGCAATGTTTTTGGGGGATTCAGTTCATTTGCATGGCAAAGAGGGACTTTGAAATTAATTGCAATTCATCTGATCACTCTTCATAACATTCTGGAGTATATGCAAATTGCCATCATACAAACTGAGTCAGCAGACTTTGTGAAAATTAATATTTGTGTCATTCTCAAAACTTTTGGCCTACAAAAGCAGGATAAATGAGTTAGCCAGAAATAACTAGATTTTATGGATCAATAAAAAAGTTCAACTTAGATGTATTTTTGTTTGTTGAATCAATTAGACCATGACCATTTCAAGCTTATCTTTCAATTAAAAGTTAAGACAAGTTAGCTGGCTAAATCCTTAAACCTACTTTGTAGTATCCCTATGACCTTGCTCTGAGTTTAAAGACTTAATTAAACAAATTAACACCATAAGCTATGTTTTTATATTATCCAATAACTTTTTAGGACTTGTCCTCATCAGACCCCATGTGCAGTAGACTAGAATATTAGAAAGAACCCTGTTGTTTGTCGACTGCACGTGTTTCTTAACACGGAGAGAAAAGGCAGCAGGGTTCTCGCTTTCTGTTTTCTGTTTATGTGGGGACTTCAGAGCAGAAACATAAAAGTATCATTAATATGCATGTCATTATACAACACAGATCTTCATATGCATGTCATTATACAACACAGATCTTCATATGCATGTCATTATACAACACAGATCTTCATATGCATGTCATTATACAACACAGATCTTCATATGCATGTCATTATACAACACAGATCTTCATATGCATGTCATTATACAACACAGATCTTCATATGCATGTCATTATACAACACATATCTTCATATGCATGTCATTATACAACACAGATCTTCATATGCATGTCATTATACAACACAGATCTTCATATGCATGTCATTATACAACACAGATCTTCATATGCATGTCATTATACAACACAGATCTTCATATGCATGTCATTATACAACACCGAGCTTCATATGCATGTCATTATACAACACAGATCTTCATATGCATGTCATTATACAACACAGATCTTCATATGCATGTCATTATACAACACAGCTCTTCATATGCATGTCATTATACAACACATATCTTCATATGCATGTCATTATACAACATATCTTCATATGCATGTCATTATACAACACAGATCTTCATATGCATGTCATTATACAACACATATCTTCATATGCATGTCATTATACAACACAGATCTTCATATGCATGTCATTATACCACACAGATCTTCATATGCATGTCATTATACAACACATATCTTCATATGCATGTCATTATACAACACAGATCTTCATATGCATGTCATTATACAACACAGATCTTCATATGCATGTCATTATACAACACAGATCTTCATATGCATGTCATTATACAACACAGATCTTCATATGCATGTCATTATACCACACAGATCTTCATATGCATGTCATTATACAACACCGATTTGTGAGCAAACAATGTTTCAATCCACCTCTAGTTTCTCACCTCCCAATTGAATTTAGCAAATTGTTGAAGGATGGCTTTGTGAGACATTTTGATGCAATTTTTCAATTATCATCGATACCCACTGTGCAAGTTAAGATGCACCTGGGCTGTGAAAGTCAATATAACCCTAATTCCAAGACAAATGTGTTACCTGTCTGAGGTTTTGATGTTGTTCAAACAACTGCTGAATGATTTAGTGGTTTGTGTTCCCTATAGGAATAATTGGAACCTGAGCTGTTGAAACTTCTAACAACATTAATAAAAATGTAGGATTTACCTGATTTGTTCTTGAACATGACATTTGGAGAAAATATTGAATGTTTTAAGAACTCCCACAGAAACTGATAGAACCCTCCCTGGTGGCCTACAATAAGGTAAATACATATTTTTGAAATTGTGTTACATAATTTATAAAATGTACTTCAGGATCAGATACAGCAACACCAATTAATCATATTGAGCAGCACCTTCTCAGGAGATTGTAGAATACCTAATGCAGAAATGATGTTACCACTGAATTCTAATGTAATTAAATAGAAAATACGCTTCCAATAATATAATTAAAGCTTACAGTAAGTGCGTATGCACTTTTAATGCAATCTATCACTATACATAGATTTTGTATGTACTGTATGTGTGAGGGAATCAGGAGATGGTTGAGAATTTGTCATACATGTAGCATGTAGCATATGTATCCTACTGTATTTCCAGTGCTTGCTGAACTCTGGAAGCTTTAGACACAGTGCTTCCACCCTCAGACTGAGCAGAGGTACGACCTTTGGCTATCAAAAATCTGAGGTAAACTTAATTAAACTTAACATGGCAGAAAAATTGCATGAATAGCCCCCAATATCTAATTTCCTGTCTGTCCATAGAAAAGTACATTTTAGCTGATAGTTCAGACAAGTCTGGCTGTCTCAGTGAGTTCCTCATCTGATGTCTAGGGTCTTGGCTTTCAAACAGGATGATTATAGGCCTTGCACTGTCATTATCTCCATACAAAGAGATTAGAACAGTTTTAGGTTTCTTACTTAATTTGAATATCATCAGCACTATTGTTTAACTCCCTAATCTGCCTCACCTGCCTCACCTTTCACGGTACTGTCACATCATCCTTGCCTGTTGCACAGAATAAACTTGTATATGTATGTGTTGGCCTAGAGCAGGGGTGTCAAACTCATTCCACGGAGGGCCTAGTGTCTGCAGGTTTTTGGTTTTTCCTTTCAATAAAGCCCTAGACAACCAGGTGTGGGGAGTTCCTAACTAATTAGTGATGTTAATTCATCAATCAAGTATAAGGGAGGAGCGAAAACCCGCAGACACTCGGCCCCCCGTGGAATGAGTTTGACACCTGTGGCCTAGAGTGTGCTTGTATTCCCAGTGAAATGCATTACTCCTTAACCTGCCATGTACGTAAAGAAGAACAGCAGCACAGTGTGGAAAGAGAGAGAGAGAGAGAGAGGAGAAAGAGAGTGTTGTTAGGGAGATGGGGATAAATAAAGAGATGTACGATGTAAACATGGAACAGGTTAGAGGTAGCATTCTCTTTTGTGCTTGTGAAGGTTATTTATTTTAATACCCACCAAAATAGTGCTACCCTGGGTACTTTCCATAGCTTTGGTCAAAATGTATGCACTATACATAGTGCACATTAAGTGCACTATGGAGGGCCTCCCGGGTGGGGCAGTGGTCTAAGACACTGCATCGCAGTGCTAGCTGCTGCACCTAGGCTCTGTCGCAGCCGGCCACGACCGGGAGGTACGTGGGACGACGCACAATTGGCCTAGGTGTACGACCTGGTCAGCGTGCAAGACCAGCCGTGTACGACCAGCCGACACATTGGTGCGGCTGGCTTCCAGGTTGGATGCGCGCTGTGTTAAGAAGCTTGGTTGGGTTCTGTTTCGGAGGACGCATGACTCTCAACCTTTGTCTCTCCCGAGCCCGTACGGGAGTTGTAGCGATGAGACAAGACAGGGACAATTGGATACCACGAAATTGTGGAGAAAATTGGGGTTAATAAAAAAAAAAAAGTGCACTATGGAATAGACGCATACGCTATACATGCCCAAGGTTTATAAAGGTTAAAACCCCCTATTCTACAGATATGTTTTTTTTTGCATTGGATGCGTCTCAATCTGTGTCTCAAACTCTCTGACCAGTTTGGGCTGCACACTAATATGACCCATTTGTGGAAAGATGAGACTCTCACAAATATGTACATGTCCGTTGTTTTGACTCAGGCCTCAGGCCTCACAAGACTCATCTGAAGGTCCCCCGGTGCAAGTTTAAAAAATGAATGGAAGTATATAGGAGATAGTTAAGTACCAAAAATAAGAGGTTAAATACATGTAAAAAATAAAATAAAAAACATGTTTCCTGATCTTTCTTATATCGCTCAGATATAGGACAGACACTTCAAAACAAACTTTGTTTAGATTTTTTGGGGGGGACTATCTGTTGTTCCATGTAATGAATGTGTTATTGAATGCGCTTGTATGGGCTAATAGCAGTAAGGCCAAAAATAATTTTTGATGTTTTTTGGGGAATCTTCAAAGGGTCTTAAAATTCCTAATTAAATAGTCCCTCCCCTGGCTTAGACAGGGGACTGTGGTTAAACCCTGCTTCCTGTGTGCAGAGAAACATAATTTTATATGCAGTCACGTCTTGTGATTAATCAAATAATCTACAGGTAACTGGTAACAGGTAACTGTAAATACTTGAATAAATGAGGGATACAAAGTATATTGAAAGCAAGTGCCTCCACACAAGTGTGGTTCCTGAGTTAATTAAGCAAATACATTGTTTTATTTTATTTTTATTTAACCTTTATTTAACTAGGCAAGTCAGTTAAAACTTCTTATGGCTGGGGCCAGTATTGAGTAGCTTGGATGAATAAGGTGCCCAGAGTAAACTGCCGGCTACTCAGTCCCAGAAGCTAAGATATGCATATTATTAGTATATTTGGATAGAAAACACTATCTGTGATAGTGTCTGTGAGTATAACAGAACTCATATGACAGGCAAAAACCTGAGAAAAAATCCAACCAGGAAGTGGGAAATCTGAGGTTTGTAGGTTTTCAACTCATTGCTTATCGAAGATACAGTGTCACACCCTGGCCTTAGTTATCTTTGTTTTCATTATTATTTTAGTTAGGTCAGGGTGTGACATGGGGAAGTTTGTGTGTTTTTGTATTGTCTAGGGTGTTGAATGTTTTAGGGGGTTTAGTAGAGTAGATGGTTTAGTGTTCAGTGTAGGTATCTAGGAAAGTCTATGGTTGCCTGAATTGGGTCTCAATTAGAGACAGCTGGTTATTGTTGTCTCTGATTGGGAGCCATATTTAAGGCAACCATAGGCTTTAGCTGTTTTGTGGGGAATTGTCTATGTTGAACGTAAGTAGTTTGTGTGTGCACTTGCGTTTGTAGCTTCACGGTTGTTTGTTGTTTTGCTTAGTTTGTGTATAGTGTTTGTTTCGTGTTTTTTCCCTCTCTTACAAAATAAAGAGATTTATTTTGCATACGCTGCGCCTTGGTCCAATCTCTCTCAAGAAGACGACCGTGACATACAGTGGGATATTGGTCCTATTGCACTTCCTAAAGCTTCCACTAGATGTCAACAGTCTTTAGAACCTTGTTTGATGCGTCTACTGTGAAGTGGGGGTGAATGAGAGGGGATTGAGTCAGAGGTCTGGCAGAGAGCCACAAGCTGACCATGCACATTCACGTGAGAGTTAGCTTGAGTTCCATTGCATTTCCACAGACAAAGGAATTCTCCGGTTGGAACATAATTGAAGATTTATGATAAAAACATCCTAAAGATTGATTCCGTACATCGTTTGACATGTTTCTACGGACTGTAACGGAACTTTTGGACTTTTCGTGTGCTCGTCTGCTCGCGTGTCATGAATTAGGATTTGTGAACTCAAGGCGCGAACAAAAAGGAGGTATTTGGACATAAATGATGAACTTTATCGAAAAAATCAAACATTTATTATGGAACTAGGATTCCTGTGAGTGCATTCTGATGAAGATCATCAAAGGTAAGTGAATATTTATAATGCTATTTCTGACTTCTGTTGACTACACAACATGGCAGATATCTGTTTGACTTGTTTTTGTCTCTGAGCACTGTACTCATATTATTGCATGGTGTGCTTTTTCAGTAAAGCTTTTTTGAAATCTGACACAATGGTTGCATTAAGGAGAAGTTTATCTAAAGTTCCATGTATAACACTTGTATTTTCATCAACATTTATGATGAGTTTTTCTGGAAATTGATGTGGCTCTCTGCAAAATCACCGGATGTTTTTGGAACTACTGAACATAACGCGCTAATGTATACTGAGATTTTTTTATATAAATATTAACTTTATCAAGCAAAACATACATGTATTGTGTAACATGAAGTCCTATGAGTGTCATCTGATGAAGATCATCAAAGGTTAGTGATTAATTCTATCTCTATTTCTGCTTTTTGTGACTTCTCTTTGGCTGGAAAAATGGCTGTATTTATCTGTGACTTGGCGCTGACCTAACATAATCGTTTGTGGTGCTTTCGTCGTAAAGCCTATTTGAAATCGGACACTGTGGTGGGATTAACAAGAAGTGTATCTTTAAAATGGTGTAAAATACTTGTATGTTTGAGGAATTTGAATTATGAGATTTCTGTTGTTTGAATTTGGTACCCTGCACTTTCACTGGCTGTTGTCATATCGATCCCGTTAGCGGGATCTCAGCCATAAGAAGTTTTAATAACGAATTCTTATTTACAATGATGGCCTACCAAAAGGCAAAAGGTCTCCTGCGGGGACAGGGGCTGGGATTAAAAATACAAATAAATAAAATTACAATAGAGGACAAAACACACATCACTACAAGAGAGACAACACAACACTACATGAAGAGAGACCTAAGACAACAACATAGCATGGCAGCAACACAAGACAACACAGCATGGTAGCAACACAACATGACAGCAACATGGTAGCAACAACATGGCAGCAGCACATGGTAGCAGCACAAAACATGGTACAAACATTATTTTGCACAGACACAAAGGGCAAGAAGGTACAGACAACAATACATCACGCAAAGCAGCCACAACTGTCAGTAAGAGTGTCCATGATTAACTAAACCTAGAAATGTGATGTTTATGGACAAATGTTGGATTCACCAGTGAGACTGTGAGAGCTTGTTGCAGCAGGTGTGTGTGTGTGTCTGTGTGTCTGTGTGTGTGTGTGTGGTGTGGTGTGTGGGTGTGGTTGATCAAATAGATACAGGCATGTTGATCAAATGAATACAGGCATGCAGTGGTTGATCAAATGAAGAGATAATGTGTGTCTCAGTGAAACTACATTGAACAAAAATATAAACCCAACATGTTAAGTGGTGTCATGTTTCATGAGCTGAAATAAAAGATATGAAGATACCATATGCACAAAAACCTTATTTCTCTCAAATGTTGTGCACAAATTTGTTTACCACCTTGTTAGTGAGCATTTATCACTTGCCAAGATAATCCATCGACTTGACAGGTGTGGCATATCAAGAAACTGATTAAACAGCATGATCATTACACAGGTGCACCTTGTGCTGGGACAACAAAAGGCCACTCTAAAATGTGCAGTTTTATCATAGAACACAATGTGGAATTGGCATGCTGACTGCTGGTATGTCCACCAGAGCTGTTGCCAGATAATTGAATATAAATGTTTCTACCAACGTCATTTTAGAGAATTTGGCAGTACGTCCAACCAGCCTCACAACCGCAGAACCACATGTAACCACGCCAGCCTTGGACCTCCACATCCGGCTTCTTCACTTGCGGGATCATCTCAGACCAGCCACCCGGACAGCTGATGAAACTGTGGGTTTTCACAACCAAATAGTTTCTGCACAAACTGTCAGAAACCATCTCAGGGATGCTCATCTGTATGCTCGTCGTCCTCACCAGGGTCTTGACCTGACAGCAGTTTGGTGTCGTAACTAACTTCAGTGTGCAAATGCTCACCTCCGATGGCCACTGGCACGCTGGAGAAGTGTGCTCTTCACGGATGAATCCCAGTTTCAACTGTACCGAGAAGATGGCAGAAAATGGAAGCTGAAAATGTCCCAGTTTTTCCATGGCCTGCAAACTCACCAGACATGTCACCCATTAAGCACATTTGGGATGCTCTGGATCAACGTGTACGACAGCATGTTATAGTTCCTGCCAATATCCAGCAACTTCGCACAGCCATTGAAGAGGAGTGGGGCAACATTCCACAGGCCACAATCAACAGCCTGATCAACTCTCTGCAAAGGAGATGTGTAGCACTACATAAGGCAAATCTGAAATCCATAGATTAGGGCCTAATGAATTTATTTCAATTGACTGATTTCCTTCTATGAACTGTTGCATGTTGCGTTTATAATTTTGTTCAGTATACTAAAGCCCACTTTTTATCCCCTGTTTGTTCTCCTGTGAGATGCTCAGGGGCTCATTATGCTTACTAACATTCTCCCAGCAGGGTGTTCTGTGGCAGGGAAAGATCAAGCTTGTGTGGGTGTGTTTAATGAAATGTTCACATTACAACCTACCTGAATATACAAAAGAAAGAGAGAGAGAAAAGAGCGAGAAAGAGAGAGAGCGAAAGAGAGTGAGAGAGAGAGAAAGCGAGAGAGAAAGAGCATGAGAGAGAGGGAGAAAGAGAGAGCACGAGAGAGAATGCATGAGAGAGAGAATGCGTGAGAGCGAGAGAGAGAAAGCGCGAGAGAGAAAGCGAGAGAGAGAGCGAGACAGAGAGAACGAGTGAGAGAGAGAAAGAGAGAGAGAGAGAGAGAAAGCGAGAGAGAGGGCGAGTAACCTAGCTGTAAAACAATTATCTTACACCAGTATCATCCCAGTTTTATGGCTATTTAATTGCCATTTAGAGGTACTCTAACTCTACTAGGGTATCTTGTGTCGTGCGTACATTAAGAGTGGAAGTTCTGTATATATTGTGGGCACCTCTGCCTCCCACGGTTGCTGTCAACACGATGCACAGTGTAGCCTAGTGATGGACAGGAGAACATTAAGAGTGGAAGTTCTGTTATGACAAGCTTCAACTGCCTACATCCATTCCACCTGAAATAGCCATTTACAAAGGTTAGCTGTAACTGTTTTTTGTTATTACTCTGTATCTTATTCTCCCTTTGCAGGTGATATTAAAAAGACTGTTTAAAAGACTCCAAGGGAAATGTTTCACTATCAACTAACAATAAAAGTAGCGGGTCCAACAAAAACACTCCTGTATTCTACTGTACTGTATGTTATTTAGTAAACACAAGTGAGCATTCGTATTACTCATCCACACTAAGGACATCATCAAACATCAATCTCATCCACACTAAGGACATCATCAAACATCAATCTCATCCACACTAAGGACATCATCAAACATCAATCTCATCCACACTAAGGACATCATCAAACATCAATCTCATCCACACTAACGACATCATCAAACATCAATCTCATCCACACTAACGACATCATCAAACATCAATCTCATCCACACTAACGACATCATCAAACATCAATCTCATCCACACTAACGACATCATCAAACATCAATCTCATCCACACTAAGGACATCATCAAACATCAATCTCATCCACACTAAGGACATCATCAAACATCAATCTCATCCACACTAACGACATCATCAAACATCAATCTCATCCACACTAAGGACATCATCAAACATCAATCTCATCCACGCTAACGACATCATCAAACATCAATCTCATCCACACTAACGACATCATCAAACATCAATCTCATCCACACTAAGGACATCATCAAACATCAATCTCATCCACACTAAGGACATCATCAAACATCAATCTCATCCACACTAAGGACATCATCAAACATCAATCTCATCCACACTAAGGACATCATCAAACATCAATCTCATCCACACTAAGGACATCATCAAACATCAATCTCATCCACACTAACGACATCATCAAACATCAATCTCACCCACACTAAGGACATCATCAAACATCAAGCTCATCCACACTAACGACATCATCAAACATCAATCTCATCCACACTAAGGACATCATCAAACATCAATCTCATCCACACTAAGGACATCATCAAACATCAATCTCACCCACACTAAGGACATCATCAAACATCAATCTCATCCACACTAAGGACATCATCAAACATCAATCTCACCCACACTAAGGACATCATCAAACATCAATCTCATCCACACTAAGGACATCATCAAACATCAATCTCATCCACACTAACGACATCATCAAACATCAATCTCACCCACACTAAGGACATCATCAAACATCAAGCTCATCCACACTAACGACATCATCAAACATCAATCTCATCCACACTAAGGACATCATCAAACATCAATCTCATCCACACTAAGGACATCATCAATCATCAAGGGTCCATTATGGGCTTGCTTGAAGTGGTGTGCTGCCTCACAGCCAGAGTTCTGATACATGGTTACTTGCAGGACAGAGCCAGTTACAAATGTAGAACCTTAATTTGATCACTCTTTTGTTGATTAGAATGTTCCTGCATAGTAGGAAATGCAAATTTATAGTGTACTCAAGGTTTAAAAAGAAGTTTGTAATTTCCACTTTAAAATGTCAGACTTGATTCGCACTAAAGAAAAATATTTTCCTGCTGTAGGAAACTGTCTCAAATCTGTAGAAGGCATTGATTGGCTTTCAATATACTTGAGTGCAAAAAGTTAAATAAAGGTTCAATTAAAAAAAATATATTAAAAAGAGTGTAAAAAGATATATTCTAATTTAAGAAGTATAAACTGATAAAAAGATTTAATCCACATTAATAATTAATAATTTCGTCTTAATCTTTCAGACACAACCTATTTCGTTCACATGACAGAAAAGCCATTATATATAACTCTAGTCCGTACTCTTATGGTTACTACATTAATTTGGTTATAAACCAGGATTTAACACTTTTAAATGACATATTGTAACACTGTAAGGAATCATACAGTAATTACACCAAAATTCAGCCTTTTTCTGCTTCAGAGTGGGTTTTACGTGTGCAATAGGTTATACCCACTGGGCGAAAACTGCTTGAATCAAAGTTGTTAACACACCATTTCATCCCAAAAAAGCAACGTGATGACATTGAATCAATGTGGAAAACTGATTAGATTGGCAAGTCATCATCAATGTAAAGGGACGTTCGTATTTTTTTCACCCAACTTTTAACCTAAATCCAATGACATGGTGACATTTTTTGTTGATTTTACATTAGTTGACAACTAAACCAAATGTAAATGAAAACTAAACGTTCATCTGTGCCTAGTGGGTAGGCTGTGAGTTCTCTAATAGAAAGCACTGACACACATAGCCGCTTTTCAGAACCTCAACAGCTCGAAGTCTATCTACCGGTAAGCCTGAGTGTATGAACCCACTGCACCCAGAGATAGAGGAGAGGACAGTCTGGCAATCCATCCCATAATTGGCCTGACTCACCCCTTGTCGGCATGCATACAGTATGCGAACTGAATCTATCTGCGCTACTGTAGAAATGATAAAGGGGACTCTCCTTGTGAATCAGGACTATTCGTCCATGCACTCTTCCCTTCCTGAGGGTAAGGTGAAAGAGGTCTAAAACCATAGTACTTTTCAGAAGAGGCGCTTTGACATGTGGAAGTTTGATAATTAGATTGGTTTCGCATTTACATTTTAGTCATTAAGTAGACACTTTTATTCAGAGCGACGTACAGGAGCAATTAGGGTTAAGTGCCTTGCTCAAGGAATCAAGGGCACATCGACAGATTTTTCACCTAGTCGGCTGAGGCAGGGCTCAACTTTTTTAGCCACTTGTCCTTAGGACAAGTAGGACTGATTTTTTACGCAATTTTTACATCATTGTATGATGAAAGGAACCACTTTATAAAATAAAACAGATTACTATCTTTTTTACCATAGAGATTAAGACAAAAATGGAGGCTACACTCTGCCCATTGGCTTCTTTGCATTTTCAAGCCTTTCTCAAAATATAAAACTGCCCCTTTAAGGCTCTCCCGGAGGATGGTTGACCACCATTGGTAGTCTTTATAAAATAATTCCCTCCATTGCTCGAAATGTATGTGTCATGGCTAGAAGGATCCAGCTTTTGTCAAATTAATGTCAGATTTGACTTTTTAGGAGCAGGTTAAGAGAATTTACGCAGCAGGTTAGGAGAATTAAAACTTATCAGGTTAGGAGAATTATGTTATGGTTAGGAGAATGGTTAGGGTTAGCTAAAATGCAAAACATTTCCATTTTTGACATTAATTTGACAAAAGCTGGATCCCTTCTAGCCATGACCAAATGTATGTCAACTGTCATTGCTGGGATGATAACAAATATGTATATGGTTGAAAATAGACTCTGGGACAGTTCTGGGATGACAGATCCAAAATTCATACAACCACTGCACATAATTTTTTTTACAAAAAAGCAATGAGCCTGATGCAACAGACCGTTTAACTTAAAATGTTGCTAAAGTTGTATTTCTTCATATTATAAGCTCAAAATGCATATTGGAAACTCACCAATGCCCACATGGCTGTAGGGTACATGGGAATGTTCAACAATACAATTACAGGGAAGACACCATTCTCAAAACCACAACGCACGCACCAGTGGTTTCATGTGACAGAGATGTAAATATCCGTTAGAAATTAAGAAATAAGGGAGATCTAAAGATGAATCAACCAGCATGGACTAGGATTATGGCTTTGGCTGCTGGTCAATAAAATAACCTTGATTGGAAAACCAACAGAACATGAGAAAAATGCTGGCTTCGATGGCATGTTAAGTGTTTATTAAATAATTCCCTCAAAATGTCTATGGTTGTATTTTGGCTAGGCTAGGCTACTTTGAAACAAGGTTAAACATGCTTCAGGAAATGACATAAAACGTGCATGCTGACACTTCTCAGATTCAAGGTGGGTGATGCGCTGTGCGCAACATGGCAGGCACTGGCTTTCACTCTCCGATCTTGTGACCTTTGATCTTAAAGAACCATGCCTAGAGAATCAAGCCTTTAGATATTAATGTTAATTATCAAACATGACTGGTGTTTAACTTAGACTTTTAATTACATAAATATAGGCTAACTAAAGTTTGGATACATTTTCTGGTAACTCATGTCAGCATCGGTTTGGATATGAGGCTGTATGTATGTAGCCAAAATGCATGTTGCCTACACTTTGACATTTAGGCTTTTTTATTTTTGTACATGAAAAACAGATTTGAATATTATTCCAATGTTGGCCTCTCTGATCCAATTCTGATTGGAGTAATTGTTTGATATTGTGATTTTTGTGTGATTTTTTTTAACTTAAAACTATATTGTTCTTGTCCAACAATTTGTTTTACTTGTCCCAGACAAGACAAGTGTTAATGTCAAGGATTCAAACGTGCGACCTTTCAGTTACTGGCCCAATGCTCTTAACCTCTAGGCCAGGGATCATCAACTAGATTCAGCCACAGGCCGACTTTTCGAAGCATATTCATTTGTAGATTTCTTACATTTGTATAAGATCATGTGTCTCTCTATTATGGATGGGAATACTTGGGAACAGATTTCTTAAATAAAAATAACTTGAAGCTGATTTCCTGGTGTTTTACAGTTTTTGTGTCCAACAATGTACATTTTAAATATATTTTTAAAAACATATTATTTTTATTGTCTCTGAAAACCTGCGGTGCCAAATAAAACCACCTGTGGGCCGCCAGTTGGAGAACCCTGCTTCAGGCTTCCTGCCACTGCCTCCCTCCCTGGCCTGTGTTCTTAGTTCCACCCATTTTCCAACCTTGGTGTGTATAGGAAGAGAGAGACTGTAACACTGTACATTGCCATAATATAACATTTGAAATGTGTCTATTCCTTTAAAACTTGTGAGTGTAATGTTTGTTAACTTTTTATAGTTTATTTCACTTTTGTTTATTATCTACTACACTTGCATTGGCAATGTAAAGATACGTTTCCCATGCCAATAACGCCCTATGAATTGAATTGAGAGAAAGAGAGACAGCTAGTTCTGGGGCTCTGTTCACAAACACAAACAGACCCCACAGAGCCCCAGGACAGAAACAGATTTAGACACAACCAAATTAAGAGAAAGCAAAATATAACTATTTGACACACTGGATAGAATCAACCAAAACACAAAGCAAATTGGAATGTAATTTGGCCTTAAACAGAGAGTACACAGTAGCAGAATACCTGACCACTGTGACTGAATCCAAAATTAAGGAAAGCTTTGATTCTGTAAAGACTCACTGAGCATGGCCTTGCATCGAGAGAGGCCGCCATCGGCAGACCTGGCTCTAAAGAGAAGACAGGCTATGCACACAAAATGAGGTGGAAACCGAGCTGCACTTCCTAACCTCCTGGCCATATCAGAAACAGATATTTCCCTCAGATTACACAGATCCACAAAGAATTAGAAAAAAATAAAAATCTTGATAAAATCCCTTATCTATTAGGTGAAATACCTAATAGATAGGTTTCTTGCCTATTTCACTTACTTTGGCAATGTAAATACATCTTTCCCTTGCCAATAAAGCATGGGAAACAATAAAGCATGAGAGAGAGTGTGAAAGAAAGAAACAGAGACACAGAGAGAGAAATAAAGAAAGAGACAGAGGAGAGAGGGAGGGGAGGGGAGGGGAGGGGAGGGAGGGAGGGAGGGAGGGAGGTGAGGGAGGGAGGTGAGGGAGGGAGGGAGCGGGGTGAGGGAGGGAGGGAGGGAGGGAGGGAGGGAGGGAGGGAGGATATTATTGTCTTGATCATAGTCTTCATACTCTTCTGATACTGTAAGTATGAGTCTCAAATCAAACATTTTATAGAACAAAAATAGCTTTAATGCATATTCAATTACTACAGTCATTTCAACATTGTTTACTGTGCTCTTTTGCTCCCAGCGTTAATGTATAATAATAAATAATTTAATAAAAAGAAATCATAATATATAATATTAATATAAATATATAATAATCACAAATCATATTAATAGTAATAATAATAATCATGTAATTACATGAAGGCCTACTACCATCAATAAACAGTGCATCTAGCAGAGTTAAAAGGTTCATCCTTACACAGTGGTATCATTTTCACTATTTGGAAAATATTGAATTCATTATGGTGGTAGATGAAACATTGAGTTTTACTGAAGCTGTCCATAACATGAAACAATCCTGTTGTATTTAATCAAACCACTACATTAAATCAGGATTCTCAATGCCTCACCAGACAAAAGCACACATCTGGCGTTTGTAAACAGCAACATTATTGACAACCATTATGTACAAAGTCAATCGACAGCTGATTCAGACATTTCAGTTCTCTGGATATGAACCCTACAAGTTTTTGTGTGCATGATACACAACCGGCTATCATTATCTGCCTGATAAAACAGCAAGAATACAAAAACATTTTATTTGGCACTTTGAAAAATGCATAAAAACCTCACAGTAGCACACATTGTTTAAATCAGTCAAAGATTGAGACAAACACATTTTGTTGACAAACAGTTCACATACAAAACAGAACAACCAACACCTCCTTTGCAAAAAAGCGACTGCAGCTAGGGACTCATCATTGTCTGTAAAACAGCTTGGGCACATGATACCACTCATTTCTTATTTTTGTCCAGCAATGAAATACTTCTCCATACTGGAGCAAAGTAGGCCTAAAATAGGAGGAGCAATGTAACTCTTTTGCATTTGTATTTATTATGGATCCCCATTAGTTCCTGCCAAGGCAGCAGCTACTCTTCCTGGGGTTTATTATGGATCCCCATTAGTTCCTGCTAAGGCAGCAGCTACTCTTCCTGGGGTTTATTATAGATCCCCATTAGTTCCTGCCAAGGCAGCAGCTAATCTTCCTGGGGTCCAGCAAAATTAAGGCAGTTTACATAATTTAAAAAACATTACTATACATTCACAACACACTGTGTGTCCTCAGGCCCCTACTCCACCACCACCACATATCTACAATACTAAATCCATGTGTATGTGTGTGTTTGTGTGTATGCATGTGTCTGTGCCTATGTGTGTGTTGCTTCACATTCCCCGCTGTTCCATAATATGTTTTTCAATCTTCTTTTACTGCTTGCATTAGTTACTTGATGTGGAATAGAGTTCCATGTAGTCATGGCTGTAGTACTGTGCACCTTCCATAGTCTGTTCTGGACTTGGGGACTGTGAAGAGATCTCATGTCATGTCTTGTGGGGTATGCATGGGTGTGCCAGTAGTTTAGATAGACAGCTTGGTGCATTCAACATGTCAATACCTCTCATAAATACAAGTAGTGATGAAGTCAATCTCTCCTCCACCATGACCCAGGAGAGATTGACATGCATATTATTAATATTAGCTCTCTGTGTACATCCAAGGGGCAACTGTGCTGCCCTGTTCTGAGCCAATTGCATTTTTTTGTGGTACCTGACCACATGACTGAACAGTAGTCCAGTTGCGACAAAACTAGGGACTATAGGACCTGCCTTGGTGATAGTGCTGTTAAGAAGGCAGAACAGCACTTTATTATGGACATACTTCTCCCCATCTTAGCTACTATTGTTTCAATATGTTTTGACCATGACAGTTTACAACCCAGGGTTACTCCAAGCAGTTTAGTCATCTCAACATGCTCAATTTCCACATTATTTATTACAAGATTTAGTTGAGGTTTATGGTTTAGTGAATGTTTTGTCCCAAATACAATGCTTTTAGTTTTAGAAATATTTAGGGCTAACATTCCTTGCCACCCACTCTGAAACTAACTGCAACTCTTTGTTAAGTGTCACAGTCATTTCAGTCACTGTAGTAGTGTTGGTCATTACTGAGATGTGGCTAAGGAAGAGCATTTTGAATACTGATGTTAACCTTTCTGGTTATAACCTTTTTCGGCAAGACAGATCTTCCAAAGGTGGGGGAGTGACAATCTTTACCAAGGATCGCCTTCAGTGCTCAGTTGTCTCCATTAAGTCTGTCCCCAAACAATTTGATTTTCTGGTTTTAAGTATTAAACTTTCAAATAGTTCTTTGTTGACTGTTGCTGGATGCTATCGTCCTCCATCAGCACCGGCCTGTACCCTACTCTCTCCTGACCCAAGCTCTCTCCTGCCCAATTACACCAAGTCTGAATTTGTCCAGCTAGGTGACCTAAACTGGGACATACTTAAACCACCTGACCAAGTCCTAAAGCAATGGGACTCCCTAATTCGTTCTCAGATAATTACCAATCCCACAAGGTATGACTCCAAACACCCAGAAAAGGCTACTCTTCTTGATGTTATCCTCACAAATAATCTTGATAGGTATCAGTCTGGCGTTTTCTGTAATGACCTTAGTGATCACTGTTTTACAGCCTGTGTTCGTAATGGATGCTCAGTGAAACGACCTGTCCTGATTTGGTATAGAATCATGTTGATCCCCTCTGTCGAAGACACTTGGACCTTCTTTTTTATATATTTTCAGTGGTATTGTTAACAAACAAGCCCCCATAAAGAAAATGAGAATTAAAATCAGGTTCAGCCCCTGGTTTGACCGTGATCTTGCAGAGTTACACCACCTCAAGAATTGCATTTGGCAAAAGGCTCGGCACACGCATACTCAGGCTGACTGGCTCTCGTTCTGGCAAATGATAAATAATTGCATTCAGGCTATCCGGAAGGCCAAAGTGAATTACTTTAAGGAGCAGTTCTCTCTCTGTGGGTCTAACCCCAAGAAGTTCTCGAAAACGGTTAAAGACCTGGAGAATAAACCCTCTCCCTCACAGCTGCCAATGTCCCTTCAAGTTGGTGATGTGGTTGTTACTGATAAGAAGCACATGGCTGAGCTCTATAATCACCACTTCATTAAGTCAGGATTCCTACTTGACTCAGCCATGCCTCCTTGCCCGTCCAACATTTCCCACCCCTTTTAATGCAACTATCCCCGATGCTTCTCCCTCTTTTTCCCCTGCCCCGCTACAAAGTTTCTCCCTGCAGGCAGTCACTGAGTCCGAGGTGCTAAAGAAGCTCCTGAAACTTGACCCCCAAAAAACTGGGTTAGATGGTTTAGACCCTTTCTTCTTTAAGGTTGCTGCCCCTATCATCGCCAAGACAATCACCAACCTTTTTAACCTGTCTCTCCTTTCTGGGGAGATTCCCATTGCTTGGAAGGCAGCCACGGTGCATCCTTTATTTAAAGGGGGAGATCAAGCTGATCCTAACTGTTATAGGCCTATTTCTATTTTGCCCTGTTTATCAAAAGTGTTGAAAAAACTTGTCAATAATCAACTGACTCGCTTTCTTGATGTCTATAGTATTCTCTCTGGTATGCAATCTGGTTACCGCTCAGGTTATGGATGTGGCACTGCAACCTTAAAGGTCCTCAATGATGTCACCATTGCCCTTGATTCTAAGCAATGTTGTGCTGCTATTTTTGTTGACTTGGCCAAAGCTTTTAATACGGTAGACCATTCCATTCTTGTGGGCCGGCTAAGGAGTATTGGCGTCTGAGGGGTTGGCCTCGGGTCTTTGGCCTGGTTTGATAACTCAAAGAGTGCAATGTATAAAGTCAGACAATCTGCTGTCTCAGCCACTGCCTGTCACCAAGGGAGCACCACAAAAGCTCTAATCCTATGCCCCATGCTCTTCTCAACAACATAGCTCAGGCAGTAGGAAGCTCTCTCACCCATTCATATGCAGATGATACAGTCTTATACTCAGCTGGCACCTCCCCGGATTTTGTGTTAAATAGATAGATAAGATAAGTAACTCTTTATCCACATTATAGCAGGGGGTGTAAAGCCATAACACATACGTTTTTCCAGCAGCAGACTATGATTGATAATGTCAAAAGCTGCACTGAAGTCTAACAAGACAGCTCCCACAATAATTTTATCATCAATTTCTCTCAGCCAATCATCAGTCATTTGTGAAAGTGCTGTGCTTGTTGAATGTCCTTCCCTATAAGTGTGCTGAAAGTCTGTAGTCAATTTGTTTACTGTGAAATAGCATTGTATCTGGTCAAACACCATTTTTCCCAGAAGTTTACTAAGGGTTGGTAAGAGGCTGATTGGTCAGATATTTGAGCCAGTAAAGGGGGCTTTACTATTCTTGGGTAGCGGAATGTCTTTCGCTTCCCTCCAGGCTTGAGGGCACACGCTCTCTAGTAGGCTTAAATTGAAGATATGGCAAATAGGAGTGGCAATATCGTCTGCTATTATCCTCAGTAATTTTTCATCCAGATTGTCAGACCCCGGTGGCTTGTCATTGTTGATAGTCAACAACAACAAAAATTCACCTCTTCCACACTGACTTTACGGAATTCAAAAGTACAATTCTTGTCTTTCATAATTTGGTCCGATATACTTGGATATGTAGCGTCAGCATTTGTTGCTGGCATGTCATCCCTAAGTTTGCTTACTTGCCATTGAAAAAGTCATTAAAGTAGTTTGCAATATCAGTGGGCTTTGTGATGCATGGGCCATCTGATGAATGAAGGAGCCGAGTTGGCTTTTTCCCCAAAAATTTAATTTAAGGTGCCCCAAAGCTTTTTACTATCATTCTTTATATAATTTATCTTCGTTTCATAGTATGGTATAGTATTTTTGGGCGGGGGGAGTGATTGTTTAATGTGCTTTTCCCTGTGTTTTGTGGATAAAAAAATGTTTTACACGCATGATGTTATGACATTACCACAACGCCAGAGTTAGTCATAGCATGTTTGAATTTCAATATGTTTGTGTCAACCCACGCAGAGACATATAGGCCCATGAAACGATGATGACTCATACTGTATCATTTAGACAGAACAGTTCATACTCATGATATGCACCAGAAAGCTGTCAAATTAACCAATCTCATGGCCTATAATGAAGTGTCTTGGAGGTACAGTACTGACTTCTTAGATTATACAAATACAGATTAGATTTTTTAGCTTCCAGGCAAATCAAGTTTCATATGTCATCATGCGAGGAGATTTGTTTTGATCTAAATCTAATCTAACTTTACCCCCCCTCCCTCCCTCCCCCCTTCCTTTACACCCCCCCTCCCCTCCCTTTACACCCCCCCTCCCCTCCCCCTCCCATCCCTTTACCCTCCCCTCCTTCACCCTCCTCCCCTCGCTTCCTTTACCCCTCCCCTCGCTTCCTTTACACCTCCCCTCGCTTCCTTTACACCTCCCCTCGCTTCCTTTACCCTTCCCCTCGCTTCCTTTACACCTCCCCTCGCTTCCTTTACACCTCCCCTCGCTTCCTTTACCCTTCCCCTCGCTTCCTTTACCCTTCCCCTCGCTTCCTTTACCCTTCCCCTCGCTTCCTTTACCCTTCCCCTCGCTTCCTTTACCCTTCCCCTATAGCTTCACCAGAGCTGCAACAGAACGACAGTTGGACAGCCACAAATTATTACCGACAGAGAGTGGGAGGTATGAGAGAGTTAAAGGCCCAGTGCAGTCCCTTTTCCTGTATTTTATATATATTTCCACACTTTGAGATTGGAATAATACTGTGAAATTGTGGAAATGATGATAATGCCCTTTAATTGTAAGAGCTGTTTGAAAAGACTGCCTGAAATGTTTTGGCCTACCTGGTGACATCACCAGGCGGTAAATTAGTTAACAGCCCAATAAGAAAGAGAGTTCCAAACCTCTTTGCCAATGTCAGCTAGTTTTCAGTGTTCCCTTCTCCACTCAGGCAACTCCTAGACAGTCCTAGCAAAAATCTTGCTTGAGAAATTGCTCTTTGCTAAGAAGCTATTTTTGGCCATTTTAATTGAAAACAGTCACAGTAAGATAGTTAATTATTACCATAAATCATGTGATATTGAGATATACTGTAAGAGGCTGCATTGGACCTTTAAAGAGGGGACAAAAATAGAGAGAAAAAGAGAGAAAGAGAGTCCTGGTAGTAGATGCATTGTCAGTCTGATTTAATGCTCCTATCTTCTCCGCCTCTTACACAGCCATCCTCCTCTCCTCCCAGTCTATACTGGTTTGAGAGTCCTAGGCCAGTCTATGAAGACCCCTCCACATTGATGGTGGTGACGGTGGCCATGAAGCACCTCTGGAAGAGGCGGTCTGGATCTGGAGGCTGGTTGTCACAGTCCAGTTTACCACTCAAGAAGTGCTTCTTAAACCCTTGGGGACCCGTAGGGGGGCTACTGGGGTGACGCCGACTCGGCCCCTCTCGTGGACTGGGTACAGCACCTGAAAATACAATGTTTTCACATTAGTTAAATTTTGTATTTTGTGTCTGATGAAGAATCATGTAATACATTACTATGAGATGGAGAGCTTTTCTCTCTATGGGTCCCCGCTCTAAAATGTTATAAATATCTGCTGACTGATATTGAGTGTTAGTTATTTTCATTATACTCCAGAACCAGTAGCTTCTTATTCATAAAAAATATGGTTTCTGACTAGCCATGCTGGAAAGCATACAATTGGATAGCTAACTGAAATCCATATTATATTATATTATATTATATATATATATATATATATATATATATATATATCAAGTGGAAAGGACAAGGAGGAATCCTAAATAGACACTGTCTAAAGATATATTTGACATGTCATAGGAAAAATCAATCTTTCACTATTATTATTAGGGACATCCTGTACACCATTTTGTAAAATGAATCAGTCTACTTTCACATGAACTGATTACACAGTGACAAATAATCGACTTGTCCAACATCTAATTCAATTCTAATTCTATGGGCTTTATTTTTCACTATAAAAACCTCAAACTCCATGATCTCTGTAGCCAGTTAGCCAATGGATTTTGTTCACTTTACCAATCAGACAAAGGCAATCACAATGGGAGTTATTGGTTGACGTTGCTCGACTGGTCAAACTGTGCATATTGAGAGTGAGTGTTCGTGAGTGAGATAGGGTAGTCATTTCCATATGAAAGTCTGAGTCCTTACTTTGAGAATGCTACAGAATTTAATCTCAAATAACGCTTTTTGATTTTCAGACTAACATTTTCTTTTTGGTTAATGACGCTTTCATTTTGAGAGTAGAGTTGTGTAGTTAACGAAAGGCACTCTGAATGCTGCAAATCAAATCAAATTTTAGCCCTTGCATGAATCTACATTACAATTACGAGCAGACAGGAGTCCCTTTCAACATATTACATTTAAGTCATTTAGCAGACACTCTTGTCCAGAGCGACTTACAAATTGGTGCATTCACCTTATGACATCCAGTGGAACAGCCACTTTACAATAGTGCATCTAAATCTTTTAAGGGGGGGGGTCAGAAGGATTGCTTTATCCTATCCTAGGTATTCCTTAAAGAGGTGGGGTTTCAGGTGTCTCCGGAAGGTGGTGATTGACTCCGCTGTCCTGGCGTCGTGAGGGAGTTTGTTCCACCATTGGGGTGCCAGAGCAGCGAACAGTTTTGACTGGGCTGAGCGGGAACTGTACTTCCTCAGTGGTAGGGAGGCGAGCAGGCCAGAGGTGGATGAACGCAGTGCCCTTATTTGGGTGTAGGGCCTGATCAGAGCCTGAAGGTACTGAGGTGCCGTTCCCCTCACAGCTCCGTAGGCAAGCACCATGGTCTTGTAGCGGATGCGAGCTTCAACTGGAAGCCAGTGGAGAGAGCGGAGGAGGGATGGGGGATGAAACATCAGCTCAGTTTCATCCCCCACTATGAAACTGATCGCAGAGGATTAACATCAGTAGTACACTCCACTGTGGATTGGCTGTGTTTTCTTCTGGTTCCCCATCACATTTCAAGGGCTACGCAGCATTCATTGTTTCTCAGCATGGCAGCAGTGGGTATATTTGGTCATTGCTCTGGCCTGGCAGGCACAAACAGACACTCACAAATATACACACACAGTTTGAAAAAGTATTCACCCAGTTCAGTTTATGCATATAAAAATCTGAGTTTATTGTTCACGTGCACAGGATACAGCAGGTGTAAACAGTACAGTGAAATGCTTACTAGCAAGCTCTTTCCCAACAATGCAGTATATCAAAGGTAAGAATATAAGATAAAATACAAACACGTGAGAAATAAAAACAAATTAGAATGTACGCTTCACACAGGGTCATGTTTCAAACGTGCTGCACAAATTGAAGGCTCCAAGGCTACAAAATGTGAAAAATTTGCATTTGAATACTTTGCCAAGGCATGTTCAAGATCATAGAAAATATTTTTGAATAAGAGAAGGATTAAAAGGATCCTCCCCAGTTCTTGCCAGCGTACCATGGGCTTTAGACTCGTTAAGTAACTTAGGCAGAGTGTTGGGTGACCATGTACCTCCAGGGTGAAGGAAGGTACAGGCGTGGGTTGGAGGCAACCACACACACACGCATGCGCACAGAAACGCACACAAACAATTCTCAGCAGGTGTGGGAAGTAATTAACTGTGAACTTTTCTATTAACAGACGCTTTCTGGCTTCCTGCAGGCTTCCTCTATGGCTATCCAGTCAGGGAAATCGAGAGGGGGAGGGGTTTACCTCTTCATCAACAACAAATTTTGAGCTTAATCAAGCGCAGTGGAAGTCTAGAACCATTGTTCACCCGATGGTCAAATGCCAACGCTTCTACCTCTCGAGGGAGTTTTCAGCTGTTATTGTGACTGTTGTACACATTCCACCTGGCACTTAGTGTACGAGGCTATAAACAAGCAGGTAAACTTGCACCCAGAAGCTGATTTCCTTGTTGCCGGTGATGTTAATTCCACGCCATTAAGACACGTAATGCCCAACTTCCATAAACACTTCTCCTTCGCCAGCAGTGTCGATAAAGTCCTAGACCACTGTTACTCTACCCACAAGCAAGCATACAAGGCCCTCCAGTGTAGGGCTGTTAAGGTGACCACCGTATTATCGCCACACTGCAGTGGTGTAAAGTACTTAAGTAAAAATATTTCCAAGTACTACTTAAGTAGTTTTTTGGTATAACGGCTCTCTTTCGGTGAGTGAGTTGACCAAGGCGCAGCGGGTTGTGAATACATAATGAACTTTATTTAACAAGACGAAACTAAACACACGAAGAACACTTGAATAATTTTACAAAACAACAAAACGAACTAGACAGACCTAAACTATGAACTTACATGAAACGAGGAACACATAAACAGGAACGACCGAACGAACGAGACGAGACAGTACCGTGTGGTGCAACAAACACAGACACAGTGACAATCACCCACAAACAAACAGTGAGAACCTCCTACCTTAATATGACTCTCAATTAGAGGAAAACGCAAAACACCTGCCTCTAATTAAGAGCCATACCAGGCAACCCAAAACCAACATAGAAACGGAAAACATAGACTGCCCACCCAAAACTCACGCCCTGACCATCACACACATACAAAACAACAGAAAACAGGTCAGGAACGTGACAGAACCCCCCCCTCAAAGTGCGAACGCCGGGCGCACCAGCACAAAGTCCAGGGGAGGGTCTGGGTGGGCATCTGACCACGGTGGTGGCTCAGGCTCCGGACGCTGTCCCCACACCACCATAGTCACTCCCCGCTTCTGTATTCCCCTCCCAATGACCACCCTCCAACTAAAACCACCTAAATGAAGGGGCAGCACCGGGATAAGGGCCAGCACCGGGATAAGGGGCAGCACCGGGATAAGGGGCGGCAGGTCCTGGCTGAGGGACTCTGGCAGGTCCTGGCTGAGGGACTCTGGCAGGTCCTGGCTGAGGGACTCTGGCAGGTCCTGGCTGAGGGACTCTGGCAGGTCCTGGCTGAGGGACTCTGGCAGGTCCTGGCTGAGGGACTCTGGCAGGTCCTGGCTGAGGGACTCTGGCAGGTCCTGGCTGAGGGACTCTGGCAGGTCCTGGCTGAGGGACTCTGGCAGGTCCTGGCTGAGGGACTCTGGCAGGTCCGGGCTGAGGGACTCTGGCAGGTCCGGGCTGAGGGACTCTGGCAGGTCCGGGCTGAGGGACTCTGGCAGGTCCGGGCTGAGGGACTCTGGCAGGTCCGGGCTGAGGGACTCTGGCAGGTCCGGGCTGAGGGACTCTGGCAGGTCCGGGCTGAGGGACTCTGGCAGGTCCGGGCTGAGGGACTCTGGCAGGTCCGGGCTGAGGGACTCTGGCAGGTCCGGGCTGAGGGACAGCTCCTGACTGTGGGGCAGCTCCTGACTGTGGGGCAGCTCATGACTGTGGGGCAGCTCATGACTGTGGGGCAGCTCATGACTGTGGGGCAGCTCATGACTGTGGGGCAACTCATGACTGTAGGGCAGCTCATGACTGTAGGGCAGCTCATGACTGTAGGGCAGCTCATGACTGTAGGGCAGCTCATGACTGTAGGGCAGCTCATGACTGTAGGGCAGCTCCTGACTGTAGGGCAGCTCCTGACTGGCTGGCGGCTCTGGCAGCTCCTGACTGGCTGGCGGCTCTGGCAGCTCCTGACTGGCTGGCGGCTCTGGCGGCTCCTGACTGGCTGGCGGCTCTGGCGGCTCCTGACTGGCTGGCGGCTCTGGCGGCTCCTGACTGACGGACGGCTCTAGCGGCTCCTGACTGACGGACGGCTCTAATAGCTCCTGACTGACGGACGGCTCTAATGGCTCGGGACAGACGGGCGGCTCTAATGGCTCGTGGCAGACGGATGGCTCAGAAGGCGCTGTGCAGACGGATGGCTCAGAAGGCGCTGGGCAGACGGATGGCTCAGAAGGCGCTGGGCAGACGGATGGCTCAGAAGGCGCTGGGCAGACGGATGGCTCAGAAGGCGCTGGGCAGACGGATGGCTCAGAAGGCGCTGGGCAGACAGATGGCTCAGACGGCGCTGGACAGACAGATGGCTCAGACGGCGCTGGACAGACAGATGGCTCAGACGGCGCTGGGCAGACAGGCAGTCAGAAGGCGTTGGGCAGACGGCCGACTCTGCCCTGCTGAGGCGCACAGTAGGCCTGGTGCGTGGTGCCGGAACTGGAGGTACCGGGATGACGGCACGCACTTCAAGGCTAGTGCGGGGAGCAGGAACAGGGCACACTGACCTCTCGAAGCGCACTATAGGCCTGGTGCGTGGTACCGGAACTGGAGGTACCGGGCTGAGGGCACGCACCTCAGGGCGAGTGCGGGGAGAAGGAACAGTGCGTACAGGGCTCTGGAGACGCACAGATGGCTTAGTGCGTGGTGCCGGAACTGGAGGCACTGGGCTGGAGACACGCACCATAGGGAGAGTGCGTGGAGGAGGAACAGGGCTCTTAAAACGCACTGGAAGCCTGGTGCGTGGTGTAGGCACTGGTGGTACTGGGCTGGGGCGAGGAGGTAGCGCCGGAAATACCGGACCGTGCAGGCGTATTGGCTCCCTTGAGCACTGAGCCTGCCCAACCTTACCTGGTTGCATGCTCCCCGTAGCCCGTCCAGTGCGGGGAGGTGGAATAACCCGCACTGGGCTGTGTTGGCGAACCGGGGACACCATGCGTAAGGCTGGTGCCATGTAAGCCGGCCCAAGGAGACGTACTGGTGGCCAGATATGTAGGGCCGGCCTCATGACATTTGGCTCAATGCCCAATCTAGCCCTACCAGTGCGGGGAGGTGGAATAACCCGCACTGGGCTATGCACCCGTACAGGAGACACCGTGCGCTCTACTGCGTAACACGGCGTCTGCCCGTACTCCCGCTCTCCACGGTTAGCCTGGGAAGTGGGCGCAGGTCTCCTACCTGCCCTCGGCCCACTACCTCTTAGCCCCCCCCCAAGAAATTTTAGGGTAGTACTTGCGGGCTTCCAGCCTTGCTTCCGTGCTGCCTCCTCATAACGTCGCCTCTCCGCTTTCGATGCCTCCAGCTCCGCTTTGGGGCGGCGACACTCCACTGGCTCTGCCCAGGGTCCTTTACCGTCCAGGATCTCTTCCCATGTCCAATCCTCCTTTTCCCACTGCTGCTGTCGTTGCTGTCCGTTAACCCGCTGCTTGATCTGGGTTTGGTGGGTGATTCTATAACGCTCTCTTTCGGTGAGTGAGTTGACCAAGGCGCAGCGGGTTGTGAATACATAATGAACTTTATTTAACAAGACGAAACTAACACACGAAGAACACTTGAATAATTTTACAAAACAACAAAACGAACTAGACAGACCTAAACTATGAACTTACATGAAACGAGGAACACATAAACAGGAACGACCGAACGAACGAGACGAGACAGTACCGTGTGGTGCAACAAACACAGACACAGTGACAATCACCCACAAACAAACAGTGAGAACCTCCTACCTTAATATGACTCTCAATTAGAGGAAAACGCAAAACACCTGCCTCTAATTAAGAGCCATACCAGGCAACCCAAAACCAACATAGAAAGGGAAAACATAGACTGCCCACCCAAAACTCATGCCCTGACCATCACACACATACAAAACAACAGAAAACAGGTCAGGAACGTGACATTTGGGGTCTCTACTTTACAATTTATATTTGACAACTTTTACTTCTCTCCATTCCTAAAGAATATAATGTAATTTTTACTCCATAGATTTTCCTTGACACCCAAAGTATCCATTGCATTTTGAATGCTTAGCTGTCCTGAAAATTGTCAAAATCACGCACTTAGAGAAAATTCCTGGTCATCCCTACTGCCTTTGATCTTGCGGACTCACTAAACACAACTGCTTAGTTTGTAAAGATGTCTGAGTGTTGGAGTGTGCCTCTGGCTATCTGTAAATAAAGAAAACAAGAAAATGGTGCCGTCAGGTTTGCTTAATATAAGAAATTAGATTTTTTTTTACACATTTACTTTTGATACTTAAGTATATTTTAGCAATTACATTTACTTTTGATATGCATATTTAAAACCAAATACTTTTACTCAAGTAGTATTTTACTTGGTGACTTTCCCTTTTACTTGAGCCATTTTCTATTTAGGTATCTGTACTTTTAGTCAAGTATGACAATTGGGTTCTTTTTCCACCACTGGTTACGAGTCATGACAGTCAAATTCCACATGACCGTTTAGTCATGATAATTAGTTCTGCTGCTGCTGATGGTCATTAGTAGCCTAACAAACTTGGTACTCAGCACTCTGTTGTCCCTCTAATCACTCTGACATTTATATTTGTATTTATTATGGATCCCCATTAGCTGCTGCCAAGGCAGTAGCTACTCTTCCTGAGGTCCAGCAAAGTTAAGACAGTTATACCATTTTAAAAACATTCACAACACACTAAGTGTGTGCCCTCAGGCCCCTACTCCACTACCACATATCAAATCAAAACACCTTTTATTAGTCACATGCGCCAAATACAGTGAAATGCTTACTTAAGTCCCTAACCAACAATGCAGTTTTAAAAATATGAATACGATTAAGAAATAAAAGGAACAAGTAATTAAAGAGCAGGGGTAAAATAACAATAGCGAGACTATATACAGGGGGTACCAGTAAAGAGTCAATGTGCGGGGGCACCGGTGTCGAGGTAATTGAGGTAATATGTACATGTAGGTAGAGTTATTAAAGTGACTAAGCACAGATAACAGAGAGTAGCAGCGGCATAAAAGAGGGGGTGGGCAATGCAAATAGTCTGGGTAGCCATTTGATTAGATGTTCAGGAGTCTTATGGCTTGGGGGTAGAAGCTGTTTAGAAGCCTCTTGGACCTAGACTTGGTGCTCCGGTACCGCTTGCAATGCGGTAGCAGAGAGAACAGTCTATGACTAGGGTGGATGAAGTCTTTGACCATTTTAGGGTCTTCCTCTGGCACTGCCTGGTATAAAGGTCCCGGATGGCAGGAAGATTGACCCCAGTGATGTACTGGGCCGTACGCACTACCCCCTGTAGTGCCTTGCGGCCAGAGGCCGAGATGTTGCCATACCAGGCTGTGAGGCCACCAGTCAGGATGCTCTCGATGGTGCAGCTGTAAAACTTTTGAGGATCTGAGGACTCATGCCAAATCTTTTCAGTCTCCTGAGGGGGAATAGGTTTTGTAGTAATCTCTTCACGACTGTCTTGGTGTGCTTGGACTAGAGGTCGACCGATTATGATTTTTCCACACCGATACCGGTTATTGGAGGACCAGAAAAAGCCGATATCGATTAATCTGCCTATTTTTATGTATATATTTCTAATAATGACAATTTCAACAATACTGAATTAACTTTTATTTTAACTTAATATAATACATAAATAAAATCTATTAAGTCTCAAATAAATAATGAAACATGTTCAATTTGGTTTACATAATGCAAAAACACAGTGTTAGAGAAGAAAGTAAAAGTGCAATATGTGCCATTGTAACTGCAGATTTCCTCCTCTTCGTCTGAAGAGGAGGTGTAGCAGGGATCGGACCAAGACGCAGCGTAGTAAGTGTCCATGGTTTTAATATAATAAACTGAAGACACAATACAAAATAACAAAAGTAAATCTAACCAAAACAGTCCCGTGTGGCACAAACACTGACACAGGAAACAATCACCCACAAACCAATAGTGAAAACAGGCTATCTAAATATGGTTCCCAATCAGAGAATGAAAAACACCTGCCTCTGATTGAGAACCATATCAGGCCAAATGACAAACCTAAACATAGAAATACAGAACATACCCACCCAGCTCACGTCCTGACCAACTAAATAAAGACTAAACAAAGGAAATAAGGTCAGGAACGTGACAGCCATGTAAAAATGTTTCTTGCTCAGAACATGAGAACATATGAAAGCTGGTGGTTCAATATTCCCAGTTCTTCATTATTCCCAGTTAAGAAGTTTTCGGTTGTAGTTACTATAGGAATTATGACGCGTCAACTATTTCTCTCTATACCACTTGTATTTCATAGACCTTTGACTACTGGATGTTCTTATAGGCACTTTAGCATTGCCAGCCTAATCTCGGGAGTTGATAGGCTTGAAGTCATAAACAGCGCTGTGCTTCAAGCATTGCTAAGAGCTGCTGGCAAAATGCAGTAAAGTGCTGTTTGAATTAATGTTTACGAGCCAGCTGCTGCCTACCACCGCTCAGTCAGACTGCTTTATCAAATCATAGACTTAATTATAATATAATAAACACAGAAATACGAGCCTTTGGTCATTAATATGGTCAAATCCGGAAACGATCATGTCGAAAACAAAACGTTTCTCTTTTCAGTAAAATACAGAACCGTTCCGTATTTTATCGAACGGGTGGCAACCCTAAGTCTAAATATTGCTGTTACATTGCACAACCTTCAATGTTATGTCATAATTATGTACACTTTTGGCAAATTAATTACGGTCTTCACACAGTTCACAACGAGCCAGGCGGCCCAAATTGTTGCATATACCCTGACTCTGCTTGCACTGAACGCAAGCGAAGTGACACAATTTCCCTAGTTAATATTGCCTGGTAACATGAATTTCTTTTAACTAAATATGCAAGTTTTAAAAAATATACATCTGTGTATTGATTTTAAGAAAGGCATTGATGTTTATGGGTCGGTTCATTTGTGAAACGATTGTGCTTTTTTCGCGAATTATCTTTTGTTAAATCACCCGTTTGGCGAAGTTGAAGTAGGCTGTGATTCGATGATAAATTCACAGGCACCACATTGATTGTATGCAACGCAGGACAAGCTAGTTAATCTAGTATTATCATCAACCATGTGTAGTTAACTAGTGATTATGTGAAGATTGATTGTTTTTTTATAAGATAAAATTACTATTACTCTTTCGTATCGTCTGAGATTCCTAAAGATTGGAAAGTGGCCGCGGTCATTCCCCTCTTCAAAGGGGGAGATACTCTAGACCCAAACTGTTACAGACCTATATCCATCCTGCCCTGCCTTTCTAAAGTCTTCGAAAGCCAAGTGAACAAACAGATCACCGACCATTTCGAATCCCACCGTACCTTCGCCGCTATGCAATCTGGTTTCCGAGCTGGTCACGGGTGCACCTTAGCCATGCTCAAGGTCCTAAATTATATCATAACCGCCATCGATAAAAGACAGTACTGTTTCGACACTGTCAATCACCGCATTCTTATCGGCAGACTCAACAGACCTTGGTTTCTCTAATGACTGCCTCGCCTGGTTCACTAACTACTTAGATAGAGTTCAGTGTGTCAAATCAAAGGGCCTCTTTTCCAGACCTCTGGCAGTCTCCATGGGAGTGCGACAGAGTTCAATTCTCGGGCCGACTCTTTTCTCTGTATATCTCAATGATGTCGCTCTTGCTGCGGGTGATTCTTTGATCCATCTCTACGTGGACGACACCATTCTGTATACATCTGGCCCTTCTTTGGAAACTGTGTTTACAAACCTCCAAACGAGCTTAAATGCCATACAACTCTCCTTCCGTGGCCTCCAACTGCTCTTAAATACTAGTAAAATGAAATGCATGCTCTTCAACCGATCACTGCCCGCACCCGCCCGCCCTACTAGCATCACTACTCTGGACGGTTCTGACTTAGAATATGTGGACAACTATAAATACCTAGGTGTCTGGCTAAACTGTAAACTCTCCTTCCAGACTCACATTAAGCATCTCCAATCCAAAGTTAAATCTAGAATCGGCTTCCTATTTTGCAACAAAGCCCCCTTCACTCATGCTGCCAAACTTACCCTCGTAAAACTGACTGTCCTGCCGATCCTTGACTTCAGCGACGCCATTTATAAATTAGCCTCCAACACTCTACTCAGCAAATTGAATGCAGTCTATCACAGTGCCATCCGTTTTGTCACCAAAGCCCCATATACAACCCACCACTGCGACCTGTATGCTCTCGTTGGCTGGTCCTCGCTACATATTCGTCGCCAAACCCACTGGCTCCAGGTAATCTATAAGTCTTTGCTAGGTATAGCTCCGCCTTATCTCAGCTCACTGGTCATCATAGCAATACCCACCAAAAGCCAACACCTATTTTGGCCGCCTTTCCTTCCAGTTCTCTGCTGTCAATGACTGGAACGAATTGCAAAAATCCCTGAAGTTGGAGACTTATATCTCTCTCAATAACTTTAAGCGTCAGCTGTCAGAGCAGCTTACCGATCGCTGTAGCTGTACACAGCCCATTTGTAAATAGCCCATCCAACCAACTACCTATCTGATCCCCATATTTGTTTTTGTTTTTCTGCTCTTTTGCACATCAGTATTTCTACTTGCACATCCTCATCTGCACATATATCACTCCAGTGTAAATTGCTAAATTGTAATTACTTTCCCACCATTGGCCTATTTATTGCCTTACCTCCTTACTTCATTTGCACACACTGTATACAGATTATATTTTATTTTTCTACTGTATTATTGACTGTAAGTTTGTTTATCGCATGTGGAACTCTGTCATTGTTTTTGTCGCACTGCTTTGCTTTATCTTGGCCAGGTCACAGTTGTAAATGAGAACTTGTTCTCAACTGGCCTACCTTGTTAAATAAAGGTGAAATAAAATTTAAAAAATAAAGTTTAATGCTAGCTAGCAACTTACCTTGGCTCCTTGCAGCCACAAGGTCCTTTTGACGCTGCACTCACGTAACATGTGGTCAGCCTGCCACGCAGTTTCCTCGTGGATTGCAATGTAATCGGCCATAATCGGCGTCCAAAAAGGCTGATTACCGATTGTTATGAAAACTTTAAATCGGCCCTAACTAACTACGCCGATTAATTGGTCGACCTCTAGCTTGGACCATGTTAGTTTGTTGGCAATTTGGACACCAAGGAACTTGAAGCTCTCAACCTGCTCCACTACAGCCCCATCAACGAGAATGGGGGAGTGCTCGGTCTTCCTTTTCCTGTCGTCTACAACACAAAGTATCTGTCTATTGTGCGATTTATTGTGATGGTGTAGGCTATATATTAAATGCATTTATTAGACTATTTAAAATGTAGATGTTCCAAAGGTCTGAATCAGTGGCTTGTATGCTATGCATGGAAGTCAGGAGATGCTAAGTGTTTAAGCTAATTAACGGTAAATTAGTGAGTCTGGCAGTAATTTGCTTGACAATCAGCGGGTGACAATTTCATGACCGCCACAGTCCTACTCCTGCATCCCCCATTCGGCAAATCAGATCATGACTCTGTACTCCTGTTTCCTGTTTTACAAGCAGAAGCTCCAACAGGAAGTACCAGGGACTTGCTCTGTTGAGAATTGGTCATCAGAATCAGAGATTATGATAATGGACTGCTTTGCTAACGGAGACTGAAATATGTTACGAAACTCCCCCCGATAACATCGACGAGCTAACCACCTCTGTCACCGGCTTCATTAGGAAATGCATCAGCAACGTTGTCCCCACAGTGAAATCGCAGACAAGTACAAAAATTCCTGCTTCGACCTCCACAGAGTCATCAAACGAGCAAAAGGACAATATAGGAAAGATGGAATCATATTACATAGGTGCCGACACCTGCCGCATGTGACAGGGGCTATAGTCCATTACGGATTACAGGGGAAGATCCAACCGTGATCTGCCCTACAATGACTCTCTACCAGACAAAACTTGTTAAAGACTCCAGCCACCCAAGCCATAGACTATTCTCTCTGCTTCCGCAAGGCAAGCGGTACTGGTGCATCAAGTCTGACACCAACAGTCTCCTGAACAGTTTCAATCCCCAAGCCATAAAATTGCTAAATAGCTTACAAAATGGCTACATGGACTATCTGAGTTTACCTGTAACAGCAGCCTTCCTCCTCTTCACGAGAAGAGAAGGTGTAGCAGGGATCGGACCAAGACGCAGCGTAGTTTGTGCTCAACATATTTAATAATGACGATAAACATGAACACTTAACAATTACAAAATAACAAAATGTGGCAAACCGATACAGTCCTAGCTGGTGCAGAGAAAACACAAAGACAGGAAACCACCACCCAACAAACGCTAACACAAAACAAGCCACCTACATATGATTCCCAATCAGAGACAACACAAAACATCTGCCTCTGATTGAGAACCATATTAGGCCAAACATAGAAACAGACAAACTAGACACACAACATAGAATGCCCACCCAGCTTACGTCCTGACCAACACTAAAACAAGCAAAACACACAAGAACTATGGTCAGAACGTGACATTACCCTTGTATTTGTATCTCTATGCACACTCACAGGACTCTACACACTCACACACACTGACACTTCAACACACACACTCACTTAATTTGCTCACACACACATTTTATACTGACGCTCTGACTCTCTTTCTCACAATGAACTTTTATTGTAAGAAGGCTACTTATATTAAGTACAACCTTGGTATCTAGGATGATAATGGATTTTAAGGCTTGGAGGTTATTCTGCCTGTGTGGCCTCCAGATAAGTGGAAAGTCATTGAGCCACGGTAGGAGCCCTTTGCTAGAGCATTCATAATCAGCCCCTGTTTTCAATGTTATTTGTTCCTACTGTACTAAGGAATGGCCATCTTACTGCATCCTATACACCAGAAGTCATTCCAATCTGAATCTGAGTGCTACTGCAACCACAGAAGACAGATGCCCCAAGCCCTTCTGGCATGTCAAATTAAAATTATTTCCATAGAGATGAGCTTTACTTCTGTTCATATCTTCTGTTTCCATCATATACTGTAGCATTAAAGCACCTTGAGGGTGGGATAAATTAACATATGATACTATATTGGATTCTATAGGCTCTTTTGGCATGGGTCCTATTCATTGGGGCACAACGTAGCAAAGCGCTTTTTAACAGAAAACGAAAACAGGTAGTCCCTCCCTGTTTCAGTTTTCTTCCGTTTGGTGCGTCGTGAATACGACCCTTGCCTTGTAATAGTGGGTCATACAGTTGGTGACATACCTGGTGCTATGAGGGGCAGTCCGTTGTCAAGGCCTCTGGGTTTGGTCGCAATGAACAGATAGCACAGGACACAGACAGTGATGATGAACGCTAGCAGGACCACAGCTGCTATGGACAGGCCAACCAGCGCTCCCAGACTGACAGACAGAGTGGGTGAGAAGAGGGGAGGAATAGAAGGAGGGAGTGTGAGTGAGAGAGCGATAGAGAGAGAGAAAGACGAGAGAGAGACAGAGTGACAGAGACAGAGAGAGGGAGCGAGACAGAGAGAGCAAGAGCGAGAGAGAGAATTTCATGGAACGAATGAAAGAGAAAAGGGAATATAAAGTACAGCAGACAAATGAAAGAGAGAATAGGAGAGGAAGAAAACAAGAGATATTTAACTTCTATGCACTTTCAAAGATATAAACTTTTTTTGACGTTTGAAAATGTTATCACATGTTTTAGAAGTTGTGAAGCAGTAGCTGAGAGACTGTTGAGTGTGATCAAAGGCAAAACATAAGTTCCACTTTGACAACGTTCAACTTCAAATTCAAATGAAATTCTTCCACTGTATGCAATGCTGACACATGCATTCCACTGAAATGAGAAGAAAAGTCCTTTGATGAAAAAAAAACTTTTATGATATCTACAATCACTGCCTCTAAGTATTTTAATTTGAAATTATACCAGACTATTTGCCATTACCTTTAATTTCTGCTTTGACTGACTGGTGTTTCATTCCCAATCAGAAACTAGAGCTTTCTTCGTTCTTTTACCCAAAATGCAAAGCACCTAAGAAAACAACTTCAATCAAACTAATTGACTGTTAAATCAATCAAATCAATTAAGTCTCACCTAAAACTTAAAGCACAAGAGAGTGGAGGGAATAGTTATCCTGTATCAGTGCCTAGTCAGGTGGAATATTATCAATCAATTACAAGTGCATTTAATATGCATTCTGAAAGAGCCTATAGTTGTCAGGATTTGGCCAGGATTGTTCAGGTTTTGGTCACTAGATGCCCCCATTGCGCCTTTTTTGAACCTTTTGTTTTTTCCTTGTTCTAATTATTATTTGCACCTGTGTGTCATTTCCTTGTAGGTATTTAAACCCTGTGTGTTCCTCAGTTCTTTGCTCAGTGTTTGTATGTTAGCACCCAGCCCCAGCCCTGCTGTGAACATATATTTCTCTTGTTGGATTTTCCAGAGGTTCTCTGGTTTGTTCTTGTTTATTTTTGATTAGTCTTTTGAGGTTTGTTTTTCCCTGCTGTTCTTACCACTTTGTGGATTTTCTTTGTATTTTGGAGGATATCCATTTGTTCTCTTGGCTTTATTTTTGATGTTGTGGATTTATATTTTTTGCCTGAAGATCTTTTTCCTTTATTAAACCACCATCTCTAGTACTGCTGTGTCTGCCTCATCTTCTGGGTTCCGCCAACTATTAGTGACTGTTTCTCACACCGGGTCCTGACAATAGTGGTTTATGAAGACAGATCACTGTTGCCACAAGATGCCAGTGCCACAACTTAACAATAATGATGAATGAGTCTGAAAAAGACACAGAGCAGCTTTTTGAAAAGGCATTAGGATCAGCAACAGATTATTTTGAGATTTATATTATGTTTGGCACGTGCACGCGCACACGCACACACACAAACAGACACTCACACACAAGCACATAGTAAAGTCTAACCTAAGCCTGATGTATAATTTTCAACTTCCTGTTATTAACTTCTCTAGGGTATGTGGGACGGTAGCGTCCCACCTCGTCAACAGCCAGTGAAACTGCAGGGCGCCAAATTCAAAACAACAAAAATCCCATAATTTAAATTTCTCAAACATACAAGTATTTTACACCATTTTAAAGATACACTTGTTGTAAATCCAGCCAAAGTGTCTGATTTCAAAAAGGTTTTACGACGAAAGCACACCAAACGATTATGTTAGGTATGAGCCAAGTCACAGAAAAAGACAGCCATTTTTCCAGCCAAAGAGAGGAGTAACAAAAAGCAGAAATAGAGATAAAATGAATCACTAACGTTTGATGAACTTCATCAGATGACACTCATAGGACTTCATGTTACACAATACATGTATGTTTTGTTCGGTAAAGTTCATATTTATATCCAAAAATCTGAGTTTAGGCGGGACACTACTGTCTCACTTGGCAAAAAGCCTGAGAAAATGCAGAGTGCCAAATTCAAATTAATTACTGTAAAAATTACTATAAAAATCAAACTTTCATTAAATCACACATGAAAGATACCAAATTAAAGCTACACTGGTTGTGAATCCAGCCAACATGTCAGAATTCAAATAGGCCTTTTGGCGAAAGCAAACGATGCTATTATCTGAGGATAGCACCGTTGTAAACAAAGAGAGATAAGCATATTTCAACCCTGCAGGCGCGACACAAAACTCAGAAATACAAATATTATTCATGCCTTACCTTTGACGAGCTTCTGATGTTGGCACTCCAATATGTCCCATAAACATCACAAATGGTCCTTTTGTTCGATTAATTCCGTCGATATATATATCCAAAATGTCCATTTATTTGGCACGTTTAATCTAGAAAACACCGGTTCCAACTTGCTCAAACGTGACTACAAAATATCTCGAAGGTTACCTGTAAACTTTGCCAAAAAATTGTAAACTACTTTTGTAATACAACTTTAGGTATTTTTTAACGTTAATAATCGATAAAATTGAAGACGGGATGATCTGTGTTCAATACAGGATTAAAACCAACTATAGCTAGCTTTCTGGTCACGCGCTTCTATCTAACAGGACACCTCGAGTGACTCTCGTTCAAGATGGCCGTACTTCTTCATTACACAAAGGATTAACCTCAACCAATTTCTCAAGACTGTTGACATCCAGTAGAAGCGGTAGGAACTGCAAACAGGTCCCTTAGAAATCTGTTTTCCCAATGAAAATCCATTGAAAAGAGAGTGACCTCAAAAAAACAAATCTGAATGGTTTGTCCTCGGGGTTTCGCCTGCTAAATAAGTTCTGTTATACTCACAGACATGATTCAAACCGTTTTAGAAACGTCAGAGTGTTTTCTATCCAAATCTACTAATACTATGCATATCTTATCCTCTGGGGATGAGTAGCTGGCAGTTTAATTTGGGCATGCTTTTCATTCAAAATTCCAAATGCTGCCCCCTACCCTAGAGAAGTTAACCAAGGTATCAAAGGAACACTTATGAACACCTGCATCACTCTCTGCTCTCTGCCATGGGATTAAAATCATAAACTTTTATGTTCAGTTCTGTAAGGACTTCTTTCACAGCAGCAACCCTTGTTCATGTCATCTCTCTATGATCAGTCATTCACTGTGGAATCCTCAGGAAGCCCTTTCAAGATGGCTTTCTTCCTCCACAGGTCAACAAGAAGCCTTTTCAAGATGACTTTCTTTCTCCACAGGTCCATGGGAAGCCCTTTCAAAATTACTTTCTTTCTCCACAGGTTGCCCTTGTGATCTATTTATAGAACTAGATCAGAAGGAGAGGGGATGTGTCGTGGATAATCGTCTCAGAAATATAACACTCTTACAAGAACTTGTAAATTCAATATAGGCTTTTAATATAAAATATCAGAAGCCGTGTCAGTCCGCGGAAAAGACCAACTTCCATAAGCACTGGCTCTGTTCTTATACACATACATCAAATGAGTTCATCCCATTAGCAAATGAAGTTCCTTCCCTTAGTCCGTCTGTCACTATTATCTTTCATTTCAAACTTCCTGCTTGTTCATGCCCAATAACGCCTGTATCCGCTCTTGATTAGATTACAATGGTGCCAGGACCCTCTCGTGTCCTAAAATAAATATGTATTATGCCTATAGTCCATCTGTTGGTCATTTGGCTGGCCCCCTCCTTTGTGTGTCCCTCTGACCTCGGTATGTCCAGCCATTCTATGGACTTATGGCCTTGCTTTAGTTTCCTGTCCTAGACAATAGACAATGTACTTTAAGTGTCGCCTCTTCCTTTTTACCCTAAGCCTTTATGCTTTTTATGGCTTTGGCCATTATGTCTGTTATGTCTTAGTTTCCTGTTTTTACCCGAATTGCAAATGCACTCACGAATTGCCTTCTCCTCTTATATTCTAATGTACACCTGTCTTTTGCTCAATAGTGTGATATCTGTCTCTATATGTCTAAGTACTAACTCCTACAGATGCTGTTGACAGTAACCTTCCCCATTGCTGGTTGCCTTAAAGCAGCCCATAGGGAGCCTCACAGGGAGCCTCGCAGGGAGCCTCGCAGGGAGCCTCACAGGGAGCCTCATAGGGAGCTTCACATGGAGCCTCACAGGGAGCCTCATAAGTAGCCTTAAAGCAGCTCACAGGGAACCTCGCAATGATTCTCGCAGGAAGCTTTAAAGCAGCTCACAGGGAGCCTTAAAGCAGCTCACTCGTAGGGAGCCTCACAGGGAGCCACATAGGGAGCCTCGTAGGGAGCCTCACAGGGAGCCTCGCAGCCTTTTTATTAAAAACATTGAACTACAACTATACAATATCACAAACACTACAGGATAGCCAGGCATTTTGTTACCATGTGAATGAAAGAGATTGTAAGACAGCTACTGCTCAAACACAATATCGCTACAGGATACTACTGTATTTGTAGGAGAAAACGGAACCCCCCTCATAATGTTGGGTGGTTTGAAGGACTGACTCCATGGAAATATTAAAACGCCTGTATAAGTGAATTACTGAATAATGCAGTAAAGGAGCAATCCGCAGTTGCTACATTCATTTTTAGACTGTTAACTGAATGATATATGTATAGCCATTGATTTTTGTTTTACTCCAATGTTTGTAAACAAAGTCAATGATAACAAACACTTTTCTAGCTTCAAAACATGCTTAAAACTATCATTTTTATCTCATGGATGGTTAGTCCTTGCATCCATGGCTCTGTCTAGAGTTTCTCAAGCTGCATCCCTCAACTGTTTATTGTTTGAACTGCAGATTGGTGCTTTAAGGTGGCTTTTAAACATGATGACTACCTGCCTGACAGACTCAACAGCTGGCTCCATCATCTTCACATCGTGAAGAAGACATTATAGTACAGTAGTACAATGTGCCTTCTGACAGCTTCTGAATGACTCATATAATAGCTTTTGTATCACTGGCTAAACATCCAATTAAGTGTTCATGGGAAGTGTTTATGGCATGCTACTGTCATTAGACATTTCATATGTCAAAGCATTTTGCAGACCTATCTGTGACATCAAGTTGAAATTCAATTTAAAAAAGACCCAAATACAAAATTCCCTTCAAGTTTAGCACTTTGGTAGGCTATTCTCTGACATTTCAATGCATTTTTGTAGAAACTCAGATCTGGATCCTCACAATATCAAGAGCATCTAATTTTCCACAGCTCCTACTAATTTGCTTATTGAAGTCTTCACCTCTCCTACACTGCAATGCTGCAAAGGTCGCTGTAAATGAGTGTGTTCTTATTCTTAAATCCACTGGCTTCCTCATCATTAGATTTGTTTTATATGAGTATGTTAATGTGGGGACTTAACAGCATTCATTTTCACTTATAGGTTTACATAATGCAACAAGCACCTTCCTGTGATGTGTTGATGGAGCCATTGATGCATGGCTTCTAGCATTGTAGTTGCGTTTTACCAATACACCAATACATATTTTCACCAATACACCTACCACATTTGGGAGTTGCCAGAGAGAAATTCACTGCATAAAAGAAAGAGTGCAGTGCAAAGTGTAATAGGCATTCCTTATACATAAGCATAGTTACATTCTTATTCTTACCTCAACCACCACATGTATCCATACTCGTATGGGAAAAAACTGTTGGGGTCATCGCAACAGTATTTCATGTCATTGAAGCCACAGCAGAAAAGAGCTCCTGCATCGTTGTCCGGTTTAGGGCACATGAACTCGTTTATGAGCACTTTCTCTGCGTTGTAGTAGCTCGTGCAGTCCCCGCTCATGCTGACCCCAAACGCGCAGACACGCCAACTATACAATATGTTAGATCAGTTGAAGTTTCAATCCGTCCATATTATTGTCAATCCAAACAGCTGAGTGCTCTGTGTCTTGCTGGTTGACTTGCAAGGTATTTAAGTAAGTCCCCATTACTGAGCCCGCCTCTCTCTCTCTCTCCTCGCCCCACTGTAACGCAATCTCCAAAGAAAACACTATACCTCTCTCTGTGAGTGTCTGCGTGTCTTCGCGCGCTCGTGTGCATCTGTTCAGAATTGCCTTCATTTGGCCTTCCCTAACAGAGTATAGATGTCCTTGGTGCTAATTTGTATTCACGTCCAGTGCACCAGGATGCATGAGTTTATTGTCAGTTTTGCCCACTGGTTGGCTTGTTAATGGTTACATTCTATTAGAAATAGAAAGAGTTTAATTGCTGTTCGCAATGTAAAGCATATATTATCATGGATGTCTTTGGTGTGTGATTAGTGGGATATTGAATGGTGCTCCTGTGTTTCTCTGACAGTAAGACAGGCCTACAGTATCAAGCACAAAACCCCCTCTTAAGCCATATCCCCACTCATCTCTTTAAGCATTCACATGTGAGGCCATGTGCTAAACAGAGTGCGTACAGTAGTGTACTAAACCAACGATTTCAAGACTAAAGGCTGGTTTATGCTACCTCTATCGACATTTCTGTGTACAGTTGTCACAGTGACATCATGAACATTCTATTGTCATTCGACATCAAACTTGTCATTGTAGTTATGAAAAAGTATAAACACAAAAATGACAGGCTGCATGACATCAGCAGCCTGGTGGTCCAAAATAGCATAACTGGTGTATCTGTTTAAAAATGTATTTAGTATACTGTATATCAATCTAGCAAACCAGGCAACTAAAAGCAACTTTATAAACAATGTATTGGCTAGCTTGTTGGCTAGCTAACGTTACGTTAGCAGGCTAGCCAGATCAAATAATGACCATATCATAGCTGACGTTGTAACGATCGTTCTCCTCCTCTTCGTCCGAAGAGGAGGAGTAGGGATTGGACCAAAGCGCAGCGTTGTTACATGACATAATGAAGTTTATTAAAGTAAGACGAAACACGGAAACACTTTAACAGACTACAAAACAAATAAACGATGTAGACAGACCTGACTTGAGAACTTACAAACTACGAAGAACGCACGAACAGGAACAGACTACATATACGAAACGACAAACGAAACAGTCCCGTGTGGTAGACATACAGACACGAGATACAACCACCCACAACAAACAATGTGAAACAACCTACCTATATATGGTTCTCAATCAGAGGAAAACGTAAAACACCTGCCTCTGATTGAGAGCCATACAAGGTCAATTAAACCTGACACTTAACATAGAACAAACACAGACTGCCCACCCAGCTCACGTCCTGACCCACTAAACACAACTATACAAGAGGAAAACAAGGTCAGGAACGTGACAGACGTCTTAACTTTAGCAAGTTTGTGTTCATTATTAAAGGAAAATAAACTCACAACAAGATCATTATTTATAAGTTAATGGCAAACGAATTACAGAAAATAGCTTACGGTTGTGACTGTGATGAAATAAAAGCTTGACATTCTATCGGTGAATTTTAGAACATGGACACTGTCTCGTTGGCCTAACGTTATATTCTAATTTGACTGTGGTGCAGGTCATGTTGTTATTCACATTAACGTCTCTGGTAAACACACAATATATATAATGAAATAAAAGTTTATTTGTCACATGCACAGGATACAGAAGGTGTAAACTGTACAGTGAAATGGTTACTTGCATAGTGGAGTCTTTTGTTTAGACATGTAGCTAGCTAGCTAAATAATGAACCATAATCCCATCTCATAACATTACTACCCTGCATGAATCTACAAGTAGCTAAAGCTAACCAACTAGGTTCAATGTTAGCTAGCTAACATTAGGCTATAACTAGCAATGCAAATTACTTTGAGATATAGATAATATTACTACTCAGATCATACACATAGAATTAGCAAGCGAACCAGCCAGCCAGGTAACATTCAAGTAACATTAGCTAGCTAGCTAACAGTACGCATTAACTTGCAAAATTAGAAGCATACATGGATGTACGCTTCTCCCTATCTGTCACGGATGCAATGGTTGCCCTTCATTTGAAGATATAATCCAGAAACAGGTGTTTTATACAACAGCTTTCTGTGCGTTCTCTTTTCAACTCCCTCCGCATATTTGCAGTCAAACGCCTGGACTTTCTCCATCTCCTTGGCTATCATATTCTGCTTCCACTGGCATTCCACTGATTTCAAAACTCGGTTCTCCAGAAAGTGGAGAGGATTAGCAACACTTTTGCAGTTCTTCATGGTATCTTAAAAAAAACATGTTAGAAAGGCTTACCTTTCAAAAAATGTAAAACTAAGAACAGATATAGCACTTGGTTCACTCCAGACCTGACTGCCATCGACCAGCACTAAAACATGAATTTCATGTGAATTTCAATAAGCATTTCTCTATGGCTGGCCATGCTTTCCTCCTGGCTACCCCATCCTCGGCCATCAGCTCCACACCCCCCGCAGCTACATGCCCAAGCCTCCCCAGCTTCTCCTTCACCCAAATCCAGATAGCAGATGTTCTGAAAGAGCTGCAAAACCTGGACCTGTACAAATCAGCTGGGCTAGACAATCTGGACCCTCTCTTTCTAAAATTATCCGCCACCATTGTTGCAACCCCTATTACTAGTCTGTTCAACCTCTCTTTCGTATCGTCCGAGATCCCTAAAGATTGGAAAGCTGCCGCGGTCATCCCCCTCTTCAAAGGGGGTGACACTCTAGACCCAAACTGTTATAGACCTGTATCCATCCTGCCCTGCCTTTCTAAAGTCTTCGAAAGCCAAGTTAATAAACAAATCACCGACCATTTCAAATTCCACCGTATCTTCTCTGCTGTGCAATCCGGTTTTCGAGCTGGTCAAGGGTGCACCTCAGCCACGCTCAAGGTTCTAAACGATATCATAACCGCCATCGATAAAATACAGTACTGTGCAGCTGTCTTCATTGACCTGGCCAAGGCTTTTGACTCTGTCAATCACCACATTCTTATCGGCAGACTCAACAGCCTTGGTTTCTCAAATGACTGCCTCGCCTGGTTCACCATCTACTTCTCAGACAAAGTTCGGTGTGTCAAATTGGAGGGCCTGTTGTCCGGACCTGTGGCAGTCTCTATGGGGGTGACACAGGGTTAAATTCTCGGGCTGACTCTTTTCTCAGTATATATCAACGATCTCGCTCTTGCTGCGGGTGATTCCCTGATCCACCTCTACGCAGACGACACCATTCTGTATACATCTGGCCCTTCTTTGGACACTGTGTTAACTAACCTCCAAACGAGCTTCAATGCCATACAACACTCCTTCCGTGGCCTGCAACTGCTCTTAAACGCTAGTAAAACCAAATGCATGCTCTTCAACCATTCGCTGCCTGCACCCGCCCGACTAGCATCACTGCTCTGGACGGTTCTGACTTAGAATATGTGGACAACTACAAATACCTAGGTGTCTGGCTAGACTGTAAACTCTCCTTCTAGACTCATAGTAAACATCTCCAATCCAAAATCAAATCTAGAATCGGCTTCCTATTTTGCAACAAAGCCTCCTTTACTCACGCCGCCAAACATACCCTCGTAAAACTGACTATCCTACCGATCCTCGACTTTGGCGATGTCATTTACAAAATAGCTTCTAAAACTCTACTCAGCAAACTGGATGCAGTCTATCACAGTGCCATCCGTTTTGTCACCAAAGCCCCTTATACCTCCCACCACTGCAACCTGTATGCTCTAGTCGGCTGGCCCTCGCTACATATTTGTCGCCAGACCCACTGGCTCCAGGTCATCTATAAGTCTTTGCTAGGTATAGCTCCGCCTTATCTCAGATCATTGGTCACGATAACAACACCCACCCGTAGCACGCGCTCCAGCAGGTATACTTCACTGGCCATCCCCAAAGCCAACACCTCCTTTGGCCACCTTTCCTTCCAGTTCTCTGCTGCCAGTAACTGGAACGAATTGCTAAAATTGCTGAAGCTGGAGACTTATATTTCCCTCACTAACTTTAAACATCAGCTATCTGAGCAGCTAACCGATCACTGCAGCTGTACATAGCCCATCTGTAAATAGCCCACCCAATCTACCTACCTTATCCCCATATTGTTTTTATTTACATTTCTGCTTTTTTGCACACCAGTATTTCTACTTGCACATCACCATTTGCTCATCTCTCACTCCAGTGTTAATTTGCTAAATTATAATTACTTCGCTACTATGGCCTATTTACCTATTTACCTCCTCACACCATTTGCACATACTGTATATAGGCGTTCTTTTTTTTCTATTGTGTTATTGACTATACGCTTGTTTATTCCATGTGTTGTTGTTTGTGTTGCACTGCTTTGCTTTATCTTGGCCAGGTCACAGTTGTAAATGAAAACTTGTTCTCAACTAGCCTACCTGGTTAAATAAAGGTGAAATAAAAAAATAAAAGTAGAAAAATATACTGAACAGCTCATGTTATAGACAGAAACGTTCTACATGGCAGACCAATCTGAACTCATCTCTCGACATGTCCAGTCCATCCATTACCTCAGACAATCATGGCTAGCGGCAAGGTTCCTGTCTTTTTACAATAATATTGTTCCAGTAGGCTACATCTGTCAAGAGTGAGGCAGGTAACAAAGACATCATTTGCTTTCCTAAACTAGTTTTGTCCAAAAGTTCCAACAGTTGTTGTTGAAAGGATAGAGTGTTTTGAATGTTGTTCACATTTCTAACACCTAATAATGAATCTGAGTTTCACAACAGCTAATCTCTCATATAAAACAATGCAACATCTATAGCTGGGAAAAGACCTCTACAAGAATAGCTCAGTATAATGTTTGTACCAGTAACTTGTTGGCATAGTCTTGCTTGGAGTGGATTTACAGTGGTTTAAATCGCTCTCTTTGGCTAGAATCAATGCTGGGCTGCTATGTGCTATGTGCTATGCTAATATAACGATTTATTCTGTTTTCGCTGTAAGACACTTAGAAAATCTGAAATATTGTCTGTATTCACAGGAACTGTGTCTTTCGATTAGTGTATGCTGTGTATTTTTACGAAATGTTTGATGATTAGTAGTTAGGTAAACACGTTGCTCATTGTAATTATTCTAGTCCATTTGTGATGGTGGGTGCAATTGTAAACTATGCCAGCTACCTGAAATATGCACATTTTTCTAACAAAACCTATCCCATACCATAAATATGTTATCAGACTGTCATCTGATGAGTTTTTTTCTTGGTTAGGGGCTATAAATATCTTAGTTTAGCCGAATTGGTGATAGCTACTGGTGTTGGTGGACAAATAAAAGATGGTGGATTATGCTAATGTATTTTTAGCTAATAGATTTACATCTTTACATATTGTGTCTTCCCTGTAAAACATTTAAAAAATCGGACATGTTGGCTGGATTCACAAGATCTGTGTCTTTCATTAGCTGTATTGGACTTTAATGTGTGAAAGTTAAATATTTAAAAAAAATATATTTTTTTAATTTCGCGGCACTGGTTTTTCAGTGGGGGTGGGGGGGGAGTGCCGCTAGCGGCACCCCAGTCCTAGACAGGTTAAAATCAGATTTTTTATTTGTCAACAACTTTTGACCAATCCCTTAGTTTGTCTCAAACTAAGATAAGACATGTACCATTGGCCTACATGGTGTAATTTGGTCCTACGGTCCACGAGAAGAAGATTTTGTAAGTATTTTTTGCCTATTTTAGCATATTAGCGTATGTGCTAATATGCATCTACTGGTATAGTGTAGCCATCTTTGAATGCATCAACATTATTTTTCTAAAACTCTTTATGAACTATTGTGATGAATCCAAAGACCACATTTGGAGTGAATCTGACTTTTAGACCATGAGAAGAAGATTTTTAATTATTATTTTAAGCTTTAGCGTTATATAGTCAAAAAGGTGAATTATTAATAATTTCCTTATTTGTTTTAAAATATCAATGCCAAACATGGTTCATCGTGGTTGGCTTTGATGATCCTAGAAAGTTTCAAGTTGCCTCCCGAGTGGTGCAGTGGTCTAGGGCACTGCATTGCAGTGCTAGCTGCGCCACCAGAGTCTCTGGGTTCGCGCCCAGGCTCTGTCGCAGCCGGCCGCGACCGGGAGGTCCGTGGGGCGACGCACAATTGGCCTAGCGTCGTCCGGGTTAGGGAGGGTTTGGCCGGTAGGGATATCCTTGTCTCATCGCGCTCCAGCGACTCCTGTGGCGGGCTGGGCGCAGTGCGCGCTAACCAAGGGGGCCAGGTGCACGGTGTTTCCTCCGACACATTGGTGCGGCTGGCTTCCGGGTTGGAGGCGCGCTGTGTTAAGAAGCAGTGCGGCTTGCTTGGGTTGAGCTTCGGAGGACGCGTGGCTTTCGACCTTCGTCTCTCCCGAGCCCTTACGGGAGTTGTAGCGATGACACAAGATAGTAATTACTAGCGATTGGATACCACGAAAAATTGGGGAGAAAAAAGGGGATAACATTTAAAAAATATATATAAAAAAAAAAAAGTTTCAAGTTCAAGTCCAATTTGTAAGTCGCTCTTGATAAGAGCGTCTGCTAAATGACTTAAATGTAATGTAAATGTAAGTTGATAGGCCATTGTTGAGTCAATTTATGAAGGATTTAAATTGACAGGTAAAAGTTTAGATGTGTTCCATGGACCTGCATATGGAATTTGGTGTTATTTGGAAGTCTTCCAACATTTCCAAGATGGAGGAAAATCTATCCTGATGGGCTTAATGGGTCCTTGAGGCAAATTTTCATCATGGGCACAGATGTCAGTTCAATGTCAATTAAAAAAGATATATTTATTTTTTATTTACATGTGGTTTTCGTTGTAAACTAACTTGAATTCAACATGAAATCAACAAAAACAAAAATGTCAGCATGTCATTGGATTTAGGTTAAAAGTTGGGTAAAAAAAAGACAAAATGCCCTTATGTTGATGACTTTTCCACGTTGGTTCAGCGTCCTCACATAGATTGTTTTGGTTGAAATGATGTGTAAATAACGCTGATTCAACCAGTTTTTGCCAAGTGGGTAGGTCAAACGGGGCGATGTATATAAGGTTTTAAGTGAAACTGCTTATACAGCACCACCTATAGGCCAATCACTGCCATTCTTTTTGACCAAGTTACTTATGACCTGTAGTTTCTGTGTGCCAAATTAGAATAAAAGTTACTAATCTAACCACACGTACACCGAAGTGAAGGAGGCACTCTTCAACTGAGGACGCTGAGGAAATTCGGCCTGTCCCCAAGGGCTCTCACAGTGTTCTACAGGAGCACCATCGAGAGTGTTATGTTCTGTTAATTACTGATGTCCCCTTTAAGAATGGAACATCCTTGGTCATGCGCAGTGTTGTTCTATGTTATTCTGGTACTAACTGATTCCAGTAAAATGTGAAGCTCCACTACCATTTCTTGTATTCAGAGTCTTTCTTATTATATAAATAAGTAATAAGAGCTAAGACACTACAATGGCGACGAGGATGATTACCTGCAGCGTGCATCACGAATGCAGATGGAGCTCGTAGGAAGAAAGGAAGATTTTGACCCTGTAGCACAACAGCTAGCAAGCAGTGACGACGAGGGGAGAGATAACGAGAACGAGGCGGAAGATCAAAGACCTGTGGAGCCGGAGGTAAAGAGAATGGCTAGCATCGGGAAAATAGATGTGTTTGATGACACGCAAGAAAACTGGGCAATTGACTTACATTGAACGACTGGAACAGTACTTCATTGCAAACGAAATTGCTGATAACAAGAGAGTACCAGCGTTGTTGAGTTTAATTGGCCCAAAAACGTACAGTTTGCTAAGAGATCTTGACTGCCCCTCTGAAGCCCTCAAATAAAACATTCACAGATATTGTGGAGATATTTCAAAATCACCTATCACCTAAACCACTCCTCATCGCGGAACATTTTCGTTTCCACAAGAGAGATCAGAATGAGGGTGAGGGTGTTAGTACATATGTAGCAGAGTTGAAGAAACTGTCTGAACATTGCCAGTTTGGAGAGAACCTAAATGACTTAAGGGATAGATTTGTTTGTGGACTGAAACATGAACACATTCAAAAACGTTTGCTCACAGAATCAGATCTCACGTTGCAAAGGCTGTTGAAATTGCTGTGACTATGGAAATCGCGATGAAAGATGCATTTGAGTTGCAAAGTAAAATAAATACTGACCTATCACAAACTTCCCTGCACAAGTTTTCGCGCAGCCGACAGCGCCCCCGTTTGGCCGAAAAATGCAACAGGTGTGACAGAGATGGTCACAGAGCAGAGGACTGCCGTTTCAAAGACGAAATTTGTCACAAATGCAGTAGAAGGGGGCACATTCAAAGAACATGCAGAGCAAAATTCAGTCACAACAGGAAAACTGAGAAAATTAAAGGGTCTGTGAATGCACTAGCAGAGAACAGTGGCAGTGATTCAGAGGAACGATGAATTGGTACAATGGAGTTAAACACAGTGACTTCTCCCAGCAGTAGCATAATATGGGTGACACCAGATATCGAAGGCAAACCCCTCAAAATGGATCTGGACACAAGATCTGCAGTGTCTATAATTTCCACTACTGTCTACAATGAGCACTTCAAAGCTATCAAGCTGAAGAACACACATGTGTTGCTGAAGACCTACTCAGGAGAGAGATTGAGCCCAATGGGGGCGTTGCAGGTCAGAGTGAGCTATGGGGGGCAAACACAGCAGTTACAGCTGTATGTGGTGCCTGGAACTGGCCCCCCATTATTTGGCAGGGAATGGCTTTCAAAAATAAAGCTGAACTGGTGTGATTTGAAAATGCTCCACACGTTCCAGTCCAAAGAGAAAGACACAGACCAAACACTGGAACACTTGCGGAAGAAATACAACACAGTTTTCAGTGATCAGATGGGAACAGTAAAAGGCTTCACAGCAAACTTGTACTGAGAGATGACGCAACCCCAAAATTCTGCAAAGTCAGATCGGTTCTATACTCCCTGAGACCAAAGGTGGAAGCAGAAATCGATCGCTTGCAGGATACAGGGATCCTGACGAAAGTGGACAGAAGCGAATGGGCCACACCCATAGTTCCTATTGTGAAGAAAGACGGGTCTGTTAGAATGTGTGGGGACTTCAAGGTAACTGTGAATTCAATGTTGCATGTGGACCAATACCCCTTGCCACGTCTGGAGGACATCTTTGCTGCACTAGCTGGTGGGAAACACTTCAGTAAAATCGATCTGAAACAGGCTTACCTGCAGCTACCGGTTGAAGAGAGTTCCAAACAGTACCTGACAATAAACACACACAAAGATCTATACAGTGATCCCTCGCCACTTCGCGGTTCACTTATCGCGGATTCGCTATTTCGCGGATTTTCATAATGCATTTTTTTTTTTTTTTTGGTGCATTGTGCTCTGCATTCTGATTCGCTAAAAACTCACTCCCGCTTCTTGTATCAAAACATGCTACGAATTGTGCTATCATTTTGTCGTCTCGTGCAGTTATGTGTACGTACATGAAACAGCTTGGCAAATTTACATTAAGTTGGCCAAATTATCTTGTAATTTCGAACATCTCCTAAACCCATAATGTCGACGAAACGCTCTGAAGAGCAGTGAAACGGCCTACACGTGAGTCACTGTATTTGTATACATGTAATAGTTGCTAATTGTAAAAAAAAAAAAAGTTTTCTATTTCGCGGATTTCACTTATCGCGGGTCATTTTCGGAACGTAACCCCCGCGATAAACGAGGGATTACTGTACAGGTATAACCGCCTGGTTTTTGGCATCGCATCGGCCCCAGCCATTTGGCAACGAACTATTGACCAGATTTTGCAAGGAATCCCAGGAACCCAGTGTATCCTGGATGACATGATCATAACAGGACGCACCGACAAAGAACACCTGGCTAACCTGTAAGAGGTCCTGAGAAGACTGAAAGAGTATGGTCTACAGGTAAACTTACAGAAGTGTGAGTTCTTCAAAGACAAGATTGTCTTCTGCGGACATGGAATTGACCGCAATGGATTGCACAAAACACAGGACAAAATCGAGGCAGTGGTACAGGCACCACGACCACAAAATATCACAGAAGTGCGATCTTTTGCCGAACTGATCAATTACTACAGAAGATTCTTCCCAAACCTTTCAGCAGTACTCCAGCCTCTAAATCAGCTCCTGGAAAAGAATAGGACATGGCGGTGGACAGAACAGTGTGAAAATGCATTTCTGGAGGCAAAACGACTCATCACATCTGAACAGGTCCTGATGCATTACGACCCTGAACTGCCAGTGAAGTTGGCTTGTGATGCGTCCCCTTATGGCTTAGGGGCCGTCCTTTCACACACACTGAAAGATGGGTCAGAGAGGCCAGTTGCATTCGCGTCACGAACATTGAACGATGCAGAGAAAAACTACTCACAAATCGACAAAGAAGCACTGGCGCTAGTGTGGGGCGTCAAGAAATTCCACGCATACCTATATGGCAAGCGTTTCACACTGGTTACGAATCACCAGCCGTTGCTTTCCATTTTCAGTCCAAAGAAAGGCATTCCGGCAATGACAGCAGCCAGGTTACAGCGATACGCCTTGTTCCTTGCCAGTCATATGTATGACATTGAGTTTAAGCCGTCGTCCCTCCACACAAATGCAGATGGATTATCCAGACTGCCGTGTACAAGAGAAAGACAAAGGAGTGTGGATGCAGTGGACATTTTCCATACCGCTCAGCTCGAGGCACCACCGGTCACAAGCACAGTTATCAAACAGGAGACAAGGAAAGATGTGACCTTGTCAAAAGTGTACACCTACACCATGTCAGGATGGCCAGCTACTGGCAGAAAGGAGCTGACTCCGTATTTCCAGCGGAGAAATGAAATTACAACGTACCAAGGATGTTTGATGTGGGGAATGAGAGTCATGATACCCCAGAAATGCCAACATCAGGTTTTGCAGCAACTACATGAAGGTCATGTTGGAATTGTCCAAATGAAGCTGCTCGCAAGGAGCCACTTCTGTGGTGCCCAGGTCTGGATCAACAGATACAAAATATGGCAAAGAACTGTAGCGGATGTTTGGAAACCCTTCACATGCCTTCTCCTGTCCCAGTCCACCCTTGGGAATGGCCCACAGAGCCATGGCAGAGAATTCATGTGGACTACGCTGGTCCCTTTGAAAAGCACATGTTTCTGGTTATAGTTGATGCTCATTCCAAATGGCCAGAAGTGTTTTGCACTGACTCCTCCACCTCAGCTCAGACGATAGAATGTCTCAGAACAACGTTTGCACGCTTCGGATTGCCGCTGCAGCTAGTAAGTGACAACGTGCAAGCTTTTGTAAGTGACGAGTTTACAAGATTCATGTCAGTAAATGGAATCAAACACTCAACCTCAGCTCTGTACCACCCTGCAGAACGCTGGCAGAACGCTTTGTGCAAACCCTAAAGCAAGGACTCCGTGCAGCAAAACGAGACGAAGGGACTTTGCAAACAAAACTGGCCAAGTTCCTGGTCTCCTACCGAAACACCCCACATGCCACGACAAATGAAAGCCCAGCAGCACTGATGTTCAGGAGGCCTCTCTGCACACGGCTGGACATCATGAAGCCTAACAGGCATAATGAAGTGCTGAACAAACAAGCCAAGATGCTCTCCGGTGGCCGGGAGCGCCATCTCCAAACAGGACAGGAAGTGATGGTGCGAGACTACAGAGGAGGAGGGAAATGGACAAGAGGGACCGTACATACACAAACGGGACCCAGAACTTACCAGGTTCAAGTGAGCCAAGACATAATGTGGCGGCGTCACATTAACCAAATGCATTCCACGGAAAACAGTACAACAATCGAGAGAGAACAGGCACAGAGAGCTCCTGAGAGTGACACACAGGGAACTGTAGAGGGCGGTGGAGCAGTAAAGAGACCCCAGGCTGAAAGAAGGGAACGTGTTGATGAAGGTGCTGCTATAGCAGAACCTATAAGGGAGCAAGCACACACTGAGGATGTTCAGGAGCCTCCAGACAATCCTAGGCGCTACCCAGAACGAAGGCACCGTCCACCAGACAGACTGGACTTATAAACAAACAAACAAAAACTAACTGTTCAAGTTCAAATTAAAAGATGCAAAATAACTACAACAAGTTCTGGGAAGTGTTTCAGTTGTGGTTTGGTAAAAGTAACTCTGATTGTATAAGAGAGGGAATGTTATGTTCTGTTAATTACTGATGTCCCCTTTAAGAATGGAGCATCCTTGGTCATGCTCAGTGTTGTTCTATGTTATTCTGGTACTAACTGATTCCAGTAAAATGTGAAGCTCCAGTACCATTTCTTGTATTCAGAGTCTTTCTTATTATATAAATAAGTAATGAGAGCTAAGACACTACAGAGAGCATAGTGTCTTGCTGCATCGTAGCCTGGTACAGCAACTCCACCCCGCGGACCGCAAGGCTCTTCAGAGGGTGATACGTGCAGCTGAACACACCATTGGGTGCACACTGCCTGCCCTGCAGGACACCTACAATACCAGGTGTTGCAGGAAGGCCAAAAAGATCATCAGGGACCCCGCCATCCAAGCAATGCCCTGTTCTCTCCGTTTCAATCACTCAGGTGCGGGCAGTTCAGGAGCATCATGGCGAATACTGAAAGACTGGCCAATAGTTTCTACCCTCAGACAATCAGGCTGCTGAAGAAAAAATATTAAAATAATACAGAGAACCACAATAGGTTTCAGCTTCGCTGTGAACCCCTAATTAAGGACCACATTCACTGTATCATATTGTTCAGAGGTGAGGTGGTATTCTGTGGGCCCCTACTGGTGCCCCCTCTGCAGAGGCCGGTCACTAACAACTGTGTAGACATCAGAGAGCCCACCCTCTAGCTTTCATCTCTCTAACTCGCTCTACAGATCTCTCTCCCGATCTCCCAATCTCTCTCTCGACCTTTCTCACATGCTAGTTCTCCGTCTCTCTCTCTCTCTCTCTCTACATTTAGGCTATACTGTATGTCTCTCCTCTCTCCTTCTAACTTTCTCTCTTTTTCTCTTCCCATTTAGCTTTCTTATTATATCTCTCTTTTTATCTCTCATCTTTCTTTCTCTCTCCTTCATTTGTATTCATCTAACTAGGATAGTCCACTCAGTAACATCTGCCACAGCTTTCCAGGGAGTCAAAATGTTTAGCATTTTGTATTTCATTTAATTGCTAAATTGTAATGGTGAACATGGTCACACAAACAGAAAGCATGTGTCTCTGCCTGGCTAATGAATTCTTCCTATGTGCATTAAGTGTGTTTTTAAATCGGTCTGACCTTTTGTTCTGTTTGATAAATGAGCAATCCCTACAAATACATTTTAATTGGCCTAACAGTAATTGGCATGAACCTCTGCAGCAGCAACGGGCCCAATGTCAACCTCCCTAATCATAGACTGTGTGATCATAGGGAGTAAATTAACAAATAACAAAACATTTACATCCACACCGGTATATATGCTCCTAAAGTGTGATACAATAGGACAACGTTTCAAACCCAAATTGGGTCTTCGTCAGGAATAGTACGCCTGTGATTATGTAGTCCATTAAGACAGAATGTTAAAGACCAGGGAATGCCAGAGTCATGTGTTTTTCTCTACAACTGGGTGCAAACAATTTAAATACTTTGAACTGCTCAAAAGGTTTCAGCGCCCTCATACCTTTCCCAAGGCAAGAAGATGATCCCAAGGCAAGATTATGTTAAAAATATGTAACCACAAATAAAACCAATAAACACTGGAAATTGTATATGTCATTTTTGTAACAGTGCATTATATCATGTTGAGTGTTTTCAATGGTTGTGTAACTCAGTGGAGGCTGCTGAGGGGAGGACAGCTCATAGTAATAGTTGGAACTGAGTGAATTGAATGGCATCAAACACAAAGAAATAATGTTTGATGTATTTGATACTATTACACTTATTCTGCTACCGCCATTACCACGAGCCCGTCCTCCCCAATTAAGGTGCCACCAACCTCCTGTGATGTAAGTAAGCTACACCAATGCCATGTCTTGGTTGTACTATTCACTGTTGCTATTCACACAAACATGTCTCTCATTTAGCAAGAGGGGGAAACAAAGCACATGGTTCAAAATGTAAAAGTCAACCTTGGCTAAGTTTGCTTTCACGGTTACCCTACCAGCCAAAGGCAGTTAGAGAGTGAGAGTTTGAGTTATCAGAAAAGCTTGCCACTTCCTGGTGCTGTAGCCGACTGAAGAAGACTGAGAGGCACTAGATGTATCTGATCCACTTGACTCGTGACACCCGGCCCTGCAGGTGATGAAGTAATTGGCTCAGGCAGAGCTGAAAAATTATCATATTTACTCAGAGTGGAACAGGAGCAGCCATGATGTGCATCCCAAATGGCACCCTATTCCCTATTTAGTGCACTACCTTGGCCAGAGCCATTACTTTGCAAATGATTACGTGTATAGGTGATTACCAAGTCATTTTTGTTGTTGTTGTTATTCACATTTTTCCTTCACATTATACAATACACCTAACACAGGATCACACTACAAATAATAACTGACATGACATCACTAACAATCTTTTGTACAAACAAACATACAATTAAACTATTTACATATTGTCAGGAGTCAATTATTTAAATACACAAAATGAAGTTTACAGGAAGGAAGTATAATTTACAATAAAAAATATTCTACATTATTCTCAGAAAATAAAATGTCCCCCCACCCTTACCGTGTAGGACCATTGATTGTTCTATATGAACAATATCTTGAAAATATGACAACTATGTTTGAGGTGAGAGGATTGTAGGTGTAATCAGCACTAAGGATAACCTTATTTGCTGCTGTTAACCCTGCATAAATGATTACTTTCTGAACTAGTTGCATTACAAATTAAGAGTCATCATTCAACAAAAATAAAGGTGGATCTTTGTTCACAGGGAAACGCATACTTTTTGTAAGGAAATCTGAAACATGTGACCAGAACATTCCCAAAACATGTGCATTAGTGTTCCAACAGCATCTATCACTTACGGTGCATTCTGAAAGTATTCAGACCCCTTGACTTTTCCCACATTTTGTTACATTAGAGTATTATTGCCACCCTATGGGACTCCCAATGATGGCCAGTTGTGATACAGCCTGGAATTGAACAGGGTCTGTAGTGACACCTCTAGCACTGAGATGCAGTGCCGTAGACCGCTAAGCCACTCGGGAGCCCTATTCTAGAATCAGGTAATATGAATATGGAGGAAGACAATTCATTTCTCAACACAATTGATTGTAACTGATGTTGATTAATCCTGTTATACATCAGGGATACCTGTTAATCCAAGGACAGTACACAGTACAATACCTCTAACTACAAGATCTCCTCCAACTAATCCTTCTCCACACTAGAGCATTGAGCTTCAGAGTATTTTCACTGCAGTTATAGCACACGTCCCTATATTAAGTATTTTATCCCTTTTGGCACATTTTCGCAATACTTCAAATGCTTTTTGTTCAAACTCTCTTCCCTTTCCACATACCTTTTATACCAGAGGAGAGAGAACTGTTTACTCAGGGTGGCTATGCTGACAGATTGAGCTTAATAAGCACAGAGTGTTTTTAGGGAGATTTGAAGGATATTGTAATTGGTTGTCATCTCTTCCTTCAAAAAGTGTGCCTGTGTCTCCTGGAGATTGTAGCATTGTTGGCATTGATCTGGAAGCTGTCTCCATTTCTACCTCGTGTTGGGTAGCCACTGGCACTTTAATACAATTATACCTCTTCCTGCTACTGCGTAAATAAATTACATTTCTCTTCTGATTGCCAATACTTCTTCATCTGCCATTTCTTATAACTATTCTGCATAGAACTAATTTCCCAGGGAAATGCAGGCTTGAGAGGGTACCTTTGGATTGCCTTGAGTTTGATTAAACTGAAAGGGCTTGAGAGAGAGTGTACCACTATGTGGGAGCACACCCCTTTGGACTCCCTTGACTTTGATTAATGAACTGAAATAGACCTACGAGATGACAACACATGATCTGAGGATGAACGCTCTCTGAGAATATCATGTCTGATTATTTTCAGTCCTTAGTTCGAGGAACTACCCTTATCTCCATGGCAATAGTGTGTCAGCTCACTCTCAGAAATCAAAGAAACTCCATGACCCTAGGTAATGAACATGAGTCTGTCCCTCTGACTTCTGTTTGAACTTCCTCTAGAGGCCTACCCATGGCCCAATCCTTATTTCAACACATTTTTTATCATCTATTTTTTAAAGTTCAGTGTCTTTGCTATTTAAAATCTATAGCAGGACTTCAGCAGAGTTACTGATCCATGACAATGCAAATTGCAAACTAGAGTATTATGACGTATTGGAGAATGTTCCGATGTAGAACCCTATGGTAGGTGCACAGTTTAATTCCACAACCATTGACTTTGTTCCTTCACAATTGGTTGGCCAGCATCAGAGAGAATCTTCAGATCCAGCGCTTTCTATAATCAATCACCAAAGTTCACCCTTGCATACATGCAGGTGACAAAAACCAAAAGGAAAAGCGCCTTGAGTTTAATTCTGGGACAGCTGGTGAGCATCAATCCGGATCAGATCAGAGCTAACCCATTCTCTCAGAGAATGAAAGTGCAGCACCAATATCTCTGAGTGAAGGTGGCGGATTATCTTCCTCCTGTTATTCTTTCCTTCACCTCCTCTCCGTCCCTCCTATCCCATCCTCCCTTCCTCTCATTCCTTCCTCTCCCCTCCTCCCTTCCTCTCATTCCTTCCTTTCCCCTCACTTCCCATGACCTTGCCTCAATATTTACCTATATGTCATTATGTCCTATCCTCCCCCACCTTTTAAGCTAGATCCACCAAACCTCCCCTCTTCACTCACCTCCTCTCCTCCTCTCTTCTCCTCTCCTCCCTTCCTCTCCTCTCTTGTCCTCTCTATCCTCACTTCCCATTTCCTCCTCTCTCTCCTCTCTCCTCTCCTCTCCATTCCTCTCCTCTACTCTTTCCTTCCATCCTCTCATCCCTCCCTTCACCTGGTGGGTTCACTATGAAACTGGTGCCAGGCTCCTGACACCAAAGAAATTCCCCTATATGCAGCTAACGAGGCACAGCATAGTCAAGTCTAAGGCCATAGAAATAAGCTAAATTCTTTAAAAAAGTTTAAGTATTTTTGAATGTAGTCCTTAGGTAGTGCATGGCTGCTTCTTCAGCTTGTCACTCATACTGAAAAAGTATTTGCCCCCTTTCTGATTTTCTCTATTTTTGCCTATTTTTGATTCTGAATGTTTTCAGATCTTCAACTGAAACCTAATATTAGGTCAAGGGAACCTGAGCTTACAAATAACCCCCCAAAAATGTATATTTACTTAATTTATTTAATTTACAAAGTTATGCGACTCCCAATTCCCGTGTGTGAAAAGCATTGCCCCCTTACGCTCAATAACTGCTTGTGCCACCTTTAGCTGCAATAACTGCAACCAAATGCTTCCAGTAGTTGTGGATCAGTCTCTCACAATTTTGGTCCGCTCTTGCATGCAGAACTGCTCTACTGCTCGTTTTTTTTTTCAAGAATGAACTGCTCGATTCAAGTCCTGCCACAGCCTCTCAATTGGGATTAGGTCTGGACTTTGACTAGGCCATTCCAAAACTTAACATTTGTTGCTTTTTGACCATTTTCATGTAGACTTGATTGTGTGTTCTGGATCATTGTCTTGCTGCATGACCCAGCTGCGCTTCAGCTTCAGCTTCAGCTTCAGCTCACAGACGGATGGCCTGACATTGTTCTGTAGAATTGTCTGATACAGAGCAGAATTCATGGTTCCTTCTATTAAGGCAAGTCGTCCAGGTCCTGAGGCAGCAAAGCATCCTCAAACCATCCCACTACCACCACCATGCTTGACCGTTAGTATGAGGTTCTGACTGTGGAATGCAGTGTTTGGTTTTCGCCAGACATAATGGGACCCATCTGGTCCAAAAAGTTTAGTCAAGTTTGCCGAAAAATCACCTGGAAGAACCTGGGTTTCAAACACACTGTTAACGAAGTAGCTTGGTGCTATCGCTTTTGCATATTCGTTTTCTGACCTCGAAAGTAGTTCTTCAGTGCCATTTACACATGACACACACGCCCTGCTTGGAAACATACTGTACAGTTGCTTAGCAATAATAGAACACCAAAGGGATCAAAAGCACCTCTAAATATTTTTTTAATCAATTAATCAATTACATGACAAGATGATGTAGTTTGGCCCTGAGTGCCAATCCTCCTCTGGATATAATAGAGAAAGATAATGAGTCCACTTGGAGAACTGTACCTTCCAGGCTCCACTGTACTCTCTAGGCTCCACTGTCCTCTCCAGGCTCCACTGTCCTCTCCAGGCTCCACTGTCCTGTCCAGGCTCCACTGTCCTCTCCAGGCTCCACTGTCCTCTCCAGGCTCCACTGTCCTCTCCAGGCTCCACTGTCCTCTCCAGTCTCTACTGTCCTCTCCAGTCTCTACTGTCCTCTCCAGTCTCTACTGTCCTCTCCAGGCTCCACTGTCCTCTCCAGACTCCACTTTCCTCTCCAGGCTCCACTGTCCTCTCCAGGCTCCACTGTACTCTCCAGGCTCCACTGTCCTCTCCAGGCTCCACTGTCCTCTCCAGGCTCCACTGTCCTCTCCAGTCTCTACTGTCCTCTCCAGTCTCTACTGTCCTCTCCAGTCTCTACTGTCCTCTCCAGGCTCCACTGTACTCTCCAGGCTCCACTGTCCTCTCCAGGCTCCACTGTCCTCTCCAGGCTCCACTGTCCTCTCCAGGCTCCACTGTACTCTCCAGGCTCCACTGTCCTCTCTAGGCTCCACTGTCCTCTCTAGGCTCCACTGTCCTCTCCAGGCTCCACTGTCCTCTCCAGGCTCCACTGTCCTCTCCAGGCTCCACTGTCCTCTCCAGGCTCCACTGTCCTCTCCAGGCTCCACTGTCCTCTCAAGGCTCCACTGTCCTCTCCAGGCTCCACTGTCCTCTCCAGGCTCCACTGTACTCTCCAGGCTCCACTGTCCCTCCAGGCTCCACTGTCCTCTCCAGGCTCCACTGTCCTCTCCAGGCTCCACTGTCCTCTCCAGGCTCCACTGTCCTCTCCAGGCTCCACTGTACTCTCCAGGCTCCACTGTCCCTCCAGGCTCCACTGTCCTCTCCAGGCTCCACTGTACTCTCCAGGCTCCACTGTACTCTCCAGGCTCCACTGTCCTCTCCAGGATCCACCGTCTTCTCCAGGCACCACTGTCCTCTCCAGACTCCACTTTCCTCTCCAGGCTCCACTGTCCTCTCCAGGCTCCACTGTACTCTCCAGGCTCCACTGTCCTCTCCAGGCTCCACTGTCCTCTCCAGGCTCCACTGTCCTCTCCAGGCTCCACTGTCCTCTCCAGGCTCCACTGTCCTCTCCAGTCTCTACTGTATTCTCCATGCTCCACTGTCCTCTCCAGGCTCCACTGTCTTCTCCAGGCTCCACTGTCCTCTCCAGGCTCCACTGTCCTCTCCAGGCTCCACTGTCCTCTCCTGGCTCCACCGTACAATCCAGGCTGCTGAAGATGTTCTCAATTATATAATTTCTATGAATATACACATTTTAAATAGCTTACACTATCTTATGTGCTCAGTGAAAATGGTACCTTTTGTCACAGGGGATTTCCTGGAAGTGAAAAACAACAGATTGTCTCTAGCTCCGTGTAAAGTTCATATGCCTCTTATTGTCATAGCTGAAGGTTATTTATTGATTCCTTCCCTCCCTTTTCCCTCCCTATTCCCTCCCTCCCTCTCTCCTTCCTTCCTTCCTTCCTTCCTTCCCTCCTTCCCTGCTTAATTCATTGAACGGTCTGTTGACCATTAGTGTGATAGTTAGATAAATCAGAAAACTATATTATCAGATTGGAAATTCCTTTGTATCTTTACAGGCTCACAACAACACAGAATGACCAGCTATCCCTTGTTGACAATATGTTTCAGACAAGCAAACCTGAACCACGGGATTGTCTGCTCCATGGATCACATAGTGTGACGCAATAAATGATTCCAACCAAGGTGAAGGTCAGGGTAAGGTCACTAAGATAAAACCTCCCAACCTTTTACATCCCGATGACACCAAGCATCCACTCCACTAAATCTCACCACCACTCTGAATCACATAATCCATAATCAAATAACACAAATTAATCAGACTTCTCATATGGGACAAACACATGTTCGTTGGAAGGTCGTGGTGTATTAGATCCATTGTGAATGAAATATGGCTTGAGCAGATAGAACCGTTTTTAATGAATGAAAGCATGTCTATGTTCTGGAAGGCTGTCTAATCCCTTATAATCTCAGCCTGATGAAACCAGATAGATGGGAAATATTGGCAAAAGAGAGAGATTAGCAACCATGGAGTCCGGGGGATCCCGTGTGATCTCAGCACGGCCACACACACACACACACACACACACACACACACACACACACACACACACACACACACACACACACACACACACACAGGCACATACATGCTCACCCCCACGCTATTGCACTCACACATACACACAACCTCATACACACACACATACACACATGCAGAGACTCTCTCACCTACACACACATATACACACACATGCCCTGTCCAAACATGGAACATGCAGACGCTCTTTTGTTCATTCTTGTTCTTTTTGCATTAAACACTAAAGATTACCAGGCAGATGCCCTGGTTGACCAGTCAGGGATGTGAGTGACCAAGTTTGTGAGCTCTCTCGCATGATGTTGGATTGGCATAGTAAACCCATACATGCATTGCAGTTGCATGCTCATTGGATTATTTGCCCTAAAGCACATGACTTCCAGTGCAATCCACCATGTTATCATCATTATGTTTTTCTCTCTTTTCACTGAAACAACTTCTGTCCCAGATTCTAATCTGTCCCTCTACTCTCTATCCCAAATCAACTGTTGCCACTTTCATCAATCTCCGCTCTGACGTCAAAAAAGAGACCAGAGTGTTATCTAAAACAGAGATTTGAAAAGATTACTGGAGTTATTGAGATGAAGTTTGATCATCTAGGTCCTTTTCTCCTTATCTCTCCTTCTCTCCCCTCACACTCTCAGAAACGTTTTATCCAAAGTCCCATAAATCTGGTTTGAACAGTCTTGTTGAAAACATGTTGTACAGTTTACAACACTGATCTCTATTTGGAGCGTCTCCAAATCTTCATGATGCTATAAATGGAGCAAAGAAAAAAATGTAACAAGGGACAAAAAGAAAGCAAAAGAAAGTGATGTCAATTAGTGTCACCTCTCTCCCCCAGCCGGGGACAGGAGAAATGTTGTTTCACCACGACAGTAGTGACAGACTTGGGAGGACAAACCGTCCTGAATAAATTGCACAAGTTTTGGGTCAGAGAAAGATTAAAATCTCTGGTAAAAAGTGAAAACATGCACACAGACACAACAGTTACGAAGCTTAACTTGTATTAATACACTACTCTGTGTGTATGTCTTTGAGCTGATGGATAGATAGATACGGTAGGTAGGTAGGTAGGTAGGTAGGTAGGTAGGTAGGTAGGTAGGTAGGTAGGTAGGTAGGTAGGTAGGTAGGTAGGTAGGTAAACCCTGACCCGGAAAATGTACAAAACTATCGGCGTATATCGAATCTCCCATTCCTCAACAACAACAAAAAAACAGTTTTGCAGCAATTTACTGCCTTCCTGAAGACAAATAATGTATAAGAAACGCTCCAGTTTGGTTTTAGACCCCATCATAGTAATGAAACTGCACTCGTGAAGGTGGCAAATTACCTTTTAATGGCGTCTTACCAAGGCTCTGCATCTGTTCTTGTGCTCCTAGACTTTAGTGCCACTTTTGACACCATCGATCACCACATTCTTTTGGAGAGATTGGAAACCCTAATTGATCTACACAGGCTAGTTCTTTCCTAGTTTAGATCTTATCTGTTGGAAATATATTAGTTCATCTCTGTGGACGGTTTGTCCTCTGACAAATGAATGGTAAGTTTCGGTGTTCCTCAAGATTACATTTTAGGACCACTATTGTTTTCACAATATATTCTACCTCTGGTGATGTCAATCGGAAACACAATGTCAATTTTCACCGCTATGTGGATGACACAGAGCTGTACATTTTGATTAAGCATGGTGAAACACCAAAACTGCCTACCCTGGAAGCCTGTGTTTCAGACATAAGGAAGTGGATAGTGGCAAATGTTCTACTTTTAAACTCAGACAAAACAGAGATGTTAGTTCTAGGTCCCAAGAAACAAAGAGATCTGCTGTTTGATCTGACAATGAATATTGATGGTTGTACAGTCGTCTCTAATAAAACTGTGAAGGACCTCTCATTGGACCCTGAGCTCTCTTTTGACGAATATATCAAGAATACTTCAAGGGCAGCTTTCACCTAGTGACTTGTTTTTTTTAATTATATGAGCAAAAAAGATTCAATTTTATTTGGAAAGGCAAGCCAGACAAAATTAAAACGGGCCTATTTATATAATGAATATGAATTTGGAGGGCAGAAATTATTACATTTTAAAGCATGAGACCTCTCACTAAAAGCTTCAGTCATACGAAAGTTCTACTTAAATCCGAACGGGTTATTTAGCAGATTAGTAAGAATGTCTCACCCCGTGTTAAAGTTCAGGAATGGGTGAAGAATTGCAGCACTTACCTGAAGCTCTGTAAATAGTACTGCTGGCTGATTTAAAAAGTAATAGTCAAATAATCAATAATATAATAATACTTTTAGCAAAAAATGTTATCTTTAATTTACAATATGTAGAATCTATGAGAATAGAAAGGTTCAGAACTTTTGTGAAACATCACAACACAGTTGAAAAATATATGGCAAATGTAATAATAGTGAAGACATCAAAACTATGAAATAACACATATGGAATCATGTAGTAACCAAAACAGTGTTAAACAAATCAAAATATATTTTATATTTGAGACTCTTCAAAGTAGCCCCCCTTTGCCTTGATGACAGCTTTGTACAAACTTTGCATTCTCTCAAAAAGCTTCATGAGGTAGTAACCTGGAATGCATTTCAATTAACAGGTGTGCCTTGTTAAAAACAGCGGAATTTATTTCCTTCTTAATGCATTTGAGCCAATCAGTTGTGTTGTGACAAGGTAGGGGTGGTATACAGAAGATAGCCCTATTTGGTAAAAGATCAAATCCATATTATGGCAAGAACAGCTCAAGTAAGCAAAAATAAATGACAGTCCATCATTACTTTAAGACATGAAGGTCAGTCAATGCTGAACATCTCAAGAACTTTCACATTTCTTCAAGTGCAGTCAAAAAAAACACCAAGAGCTATGATTTAAGTAGTCTCTCGTGAGGACTACCACAGGATAGGAAAACCCAGTTACCTCTGCTGCAGAGGATAAGTTCATTAGAGTTACCAGCCTCAGAAATTGCAGCCCAAATAAATTAGTTCAAGAAACAGACTCATCTATACATCAACTGTTCAGAGGAGACTGCATGAATCAGGCCTTCATGGTTGAATTGCTGCAAAGAAACCACTACTAAATGACACCAATAATAATAAGAGACTTTCTTGGGCCAAGAAACACGAGCAATGGACATTAGACCAGTGGAAATCTGTCCTTTGGTCTGATGAGTACAAATGTGAGATTTTTGGATACAACCGCCGTGTCTCCGAAACGCAGAGTAGGTGAATGGAGGATCTCAGCATGTGTGGTTCCTACAGTGAAGCATGGAGGAGGAGAAGTGGTGGTGTGAGGGTGCTTTGCTGGTGACACCCTCTGTGATTTATTTAGAATTCAAGGCACACTTAACCAGCATGGCTAACACAGCATTCTGCAGTGATACGCCATCCCATCTGGTTTGCGCTTAGTGGGACTATCATTTGTTTTTCAACAGGACAATGACCCAACACACCTCCAGGCTGTGTAAGAGTTATTTGACCAAGAAGGAGAGTGATGGAGTGCTGCATCAGATGACCTGGTCTCCACAATCACCAGACCTCAACCCAAATGAGATGGTCGGGATGAGTTGGACCGCAGAGTGAAGGAAAAGCAGCCAACAAGTGCTCAGCATATGTCAGAACTCTTTCAAGACTGTTGGGAAAGAATTCCAGGTGACTACCTCATGAAGCTGGTTGACAGAATGCCAAGAGTGTGCAAAGCTGTCATCAAGGCAAAGGGTGGCTACTTTGAAGAATCTAAAATATAAAATAGATTTTGATTTGTTTAACAGTTTGTTGGTTACTACATGATTCCTTATGTGTTATTTCATAGTTTTGATGTCTTCTACAATGTAGATAATAGTAAAAATATAGAAAAACTCTTGAGTGAGTAGTTCGAATCAAATCAAATGAAATTGTATCTGTCACATGCACTAAATACAACAGGTTTAGACCTTACAGTGAAATGCTTACTTACAAGCCCTTAACCAACAATACAGTTTAAAAAATATATATATATATACTAAAATACCCCCCTGAAAATAAAAGAAATAAAAGTACCAAATAATTAAAGAGCAGCAGTAAAATAACAATAGCGAGGCTATACACAAGGGAACCGATACAGAGTCAATGTGCGGGGGCACCGGTTAGTCGAGGTAATTGAGGTAATATGTACACGTCGGTAGAGTTATTAAAGTGACTATGCATAGATGATAAGAGAGAGTAGCAGCAGGGGGGGGAGGGGGCAATGCAAATAGTCTGGGTAGCCATTTGATTAGATGTTCAGGAGTCTTATGGCTGGTAGAAGCTGTTTAGAAGCCTCTTGGACCTAGACTTGGCGCTCCGGTACCGCTTGCCATGCGGTAGCAAAGAGAACAGTCTATGACTAGGGTGGCTGGAGTCCTTGACAATTTTTAGGGTCTTACTCTGACACCGCCTGGTGTAGAGGTCCTGGATGGCATGAAGCTTGGTCCCAGTGATGTACTGGGCCATACGCACCACCCTCTGTAGTGCCTTGCGGTCAGAGGCCGAGCAGTTGCCGTACCAGGCAGTGATGCAACCAGCCAGCTGTAGAACCTTTTGAAGATCTGAGGACCCATACCGAATCTTTTCAGTCTCCTGAGGGGGGAATAGGTTTTGTCATGCCCTCTTCACAACTGCCTTGGTGTGCTTGGACCATGTTAGTTTGTTGGTGATGTGGACACCAAGGAACTTGAAGCTCTCAACCTGCTCCACTGCAGCCCCATCGATGAGAATGGGGATGTGATCGGTCCTCCTTCTCCTTTTCCTTCATCTCCTTTGTCTTAATCACGTTGAGGGAGAGGTTGTTGTCCTGGCACCACACAGCCAGGTCTCTGACCTCCTCCCTATAGGCTTTCTCGTCGTTGTCGGTGATCAGGCCTACCACTGTTGTGTCATCGGCGAACTTAATGACGGTGTTGGAGTCATGCCTGGCCGTGTAGTCATGAGTGAACAGGGAGTACATGAGGGGACTGAGCACGCACCCCTGAGGGGCCCCCGTGTTGAGGATCAGCGTTGCGTATGTGTTGTTACCTACCCTTAACACCTGGGGGGGGGGGGGGGGGGGGGGGCTCGTCAAGAAGTCCAGGATCCAGTTGCAGGGGTTGATGTGTGGTCCCAGGGTCCTTAGATTCGTGATGAGCTTTGAGGGCACTATGGTGTTGAACGCTGAGCTGTAGTCAATGAATAGCATTCTCACATAAGTGTTCCTTTTGTCCAGGTGTGAAAGGGCAGTGTGGAGTGCAATAGAGATAGCATCGTCTGTGGATCTGTTAGGGTGGTATGCAAATTGGAGTGGGTCTAGGGTTTCTGGGATAATGGTGTTGATGTGAGCCATGACCAGCCTTTCAAATCACTTCATGGCTACAGACGTCAGTAGTCATTTATGCAGGTTACCTTCACTTTCTTGGGCACAGGCACCATGGTGGTCTGCTTGAAACATGTTGGTATTATAGACTCAGACAGGGAGAGGTTGAAAATGTCAGTGAAGACACTTGCCAGTTGGTCAGCACATGCTCGGAGTACACGTCCTGGTAATCCGTCTGGCCCTGCGGCCTTGTGAATGGTGACCTGTTTAAAGGTCTTACTCAAATCACCCGCGGAGAGCGTGATCACACAGTCGTCTGGAACAGCTGATGCTCTCATGCATGCCTCAGTGTTGCTTGCCTCGAAGCAAGCATAGAAGTAATTTAGCTCGTCTGGTAGGCTTGTGTCACTGTCAGCTCTCGGCTGTGCTTCCCTTTGTAGTCTGTAATAGTTTGCAAGCCCTGCCAGATCCGACGAGCGTCGGAGCCGGTGTAGTACGATTTGATCTTCGTCCTGTATTGACGATTTGCCTGTTCGGAGGGCATAGCGGGATTTTTTATAATCTTCCGGAGTAGAGTCCCACTCCTTGAAAGCGGCAGCTCTACCCTTTAGCTCAGTGCGGACGTTGCCTGAAATCCATGACTTCTTGTTCAGGTATGTACGTATGGTCAGTGTGGGGACAACGTCGTCGACGCACTTATTGATGAAGCCAGTGACTGATGTGGTGTACTCCTCAATACCATCGGAAGAATCTCGGAACATATTCCAGTCTGTGCTAGCAAAACAGTCTTGTAGCTTAGCGTCTGCTTCATCTGACCACTTTTTTATAGACCGAGTCACTGGTGCTTCCTGCTTTAATTTTTGCTTGTCAGCAAGAATCAGAAGGATATAATTATGGTCAGATTTGCCAAATGGAGGGCGAGGGAGACTTTTCTATGAGTCTCTGTGTGTGGAGTAAAGGTGGTCTATTGTTTTTTCCCCATCTTATTGCACATTTAACATGCTGGTAGAAATATGGTTAAACGGATTTAAGTTTCCCTGAGAGAATCAGTTGTGTCCAAACTTTTTGTTGTGTCCAAACTTTTGACTGGTACTATATATATTTACCCAAATATATATGGGGGATTGGAAATTATGCAGACAATTACATTGATGGAATCCACAATCTATTTGCAATTATAAAGCTGATCTACCCCCCACTTTTTAAAATTATATATATTTATTTATTTGAAAGGCAGCGTTTTTGCATCTTCGCAACAGAAAAAATCTGAAACTTTTGTCAAAAATTATGCAGAAAAGCTAATCCATGGTTTTGTCACTTCTAGATTAGACTCCCCGTACAAAGCACTAAATAAACTTCAGTTTATGCTAAATATGGCTGCTAGAATCTTGACTATAACCAAATAATTTTATCATATTACTCCAGTGCTAGACTTTCTACACTGGCTTGATGTCAAGGTTTTACTGCTAACCTACAAAGCATTACATGGACTTGCTCCTACCTATCTCTGATTTTTATGGAATGGTCTGCCAATATCTGTGAGAGACGCTGACTCAGTTTCAACCTTTAAGTCTTCACAGAAGACTTGTCTCTTCAGTGGGTCCTATGATTGAGTGTAGTCTGGCCCAGGGCTGTGAAGGTGAATGGCAAGGCACTGGAATGACGAACCTCCCTTGATGTCTGTTGATTGATCGATAGTAAGCCAGTGTCTCAGCCCCCGTAATAGGGTTAGAGGCAGAGAATCCCAGTAGAGAGAGGGGAACCGGCCAGGCAGACAGCAAGGGTGGTTTGTCTCTCCAGTGCCTTTCCATTCACCTTCACACCCCTGGGCCAGACTACACTCAATGATAGGACCTACTGAAGAGATGAGTCTTCAATAAAGACTTAAAGGTTGAGACCGAGTCTGCGTCTCTCACATGGATCGGCAGACCATTCCATAAAAATGGAGCTCTTTAGGAGAAAGCCCTGCCTCCAGCTGTTTGCTTAGAAATTCTAGGGACAATAAGGAGGCCTGCGTCTTGTGACCATAGTGTACGTGTAGGTATGTACGGCAGGACCAAATCGTAAAGATAGGTAGGAGCAAGCCCATGTAATGTTTTGTAGGTTAGCAGTAAAACCTTGAAATCAGCCCTAGTCTTAACAGGAAGCCAGTGTAGAGAGGCTAGCACTGGAGTAATGTGATCAAATTTTGGGGTTCTAGTCAAGATTCTAGCAGCCATGTTTAGCACTAACTGAAGTTTATTTAGTCCTTTTCCGGGTAGCTGGAAAGTAGAGCAACCTGTCCTTGAAACAGTCTTGATATGCTCGTCAAAATAGAGATCAGGTTCCAGAGTAACACTCTGGTTTTGTGCCCCCTCAGCCTTGTGCGGTGGGGGAGAACCTGCCGTTCATCTATGAACATTTGAACATCTTGAAGAACGTTCTGGATTGCTTGCTCTTTGGGGTTTTAGGTTGGGTTTCTGTGTAAGCACTTTGTGACATCTGCTGATGTGGAAAGGGCTTTGTAAATTAATATGACGGAAATTTGATCGATTGGATTTGCAAAATGTCATCAACGTTAGGGCATTTCGTCTTAACCTGAATCCAATGACATGGTGAAATGCTTTGTTGATTTCACACTGAATTCACATTACAGTAGTTGACAACTCAATCAAAGCTAGACATTGAACTGACGTCTGTGCCCAGTGGGAGGGAGGCAGTCATTTCAAATAGAAAATGTCTAAATATAGCATGAAACTGCGTATGACCGGTGTAGGAGTGATCTTTGGAGTCTTTCAGTCTCAAAAGGTCACACAAAAATAATATGCCCGGGATTATCGTCAGAAAGAGCTGCTGAAAAGGTGAGAGCTGCTGGGAGAGAAATATCCTGTCACAGAAGTGTTAAATCAATTGTTGCCCGGGAGATCGAGTTGTGTTTAAAGTAAAACATTTTGTGTGAATAACAATCTACCATATGATATACTGGAACTAGCTGGCTTGTTTAAATCTTGTTACCGGTCACCCAAAGCTCACACTTGCACACACACACACACACACACACACACACACACACACACGCTCACAAAAGCACACGCTCGCAAACACATGCACATACACGTACCAGCCTGGTGACACAGGCATGCACACACACACAGACAGGAAACTAGCCCTTGCTTGTTTAGAGTGTGTCAGTGTATGTATGACGGTTGTTGGTTATGATTGTCCAACCAACTGCTTCTCTCTCTCTCTCATAGTCATAATCCCCATTCCCGGGCTGCTCTCAGGAGCTTTCAACGTCATGGTAGGCATACATTACAGGAAACCATTATGAATTACAAAGCCCTGCCACACGCTATGTCCCCACATATAATAATTTCAGCTGGAGTAGGATGATGGACATGCTCACATGCAGAGGCTACAAAGGCTTTGACTGTCAAAAACTACTGTAGTTGTTGTTGGCTACATGCACTGCACATGTACTGCACTGACACATATATGACTGATGATTGGTTGAAAGAAATTGATAATAAGAAGACTGTGGAAGCTTTACTGTTAGATTTCAGTGCAGCCTTTGATATTATTGACCGTAACCTGATGTTGAGAAAACATATGTGTTGTGGCTTTTTGACCCCTGTCATATTGTGGATTCAGAGCTATTATCTAATAGAACTCAGAGAGTTTTCTTTAATGGAAGCTTCTCTAATGTCAAACATGTAAAGTGTGGTGCACCGCAGGACAGCTCTCTAGGCCTTCTACTCTTTTCTATTTTTACCAATGACCTGCCAATGGCATTAAACAGAGCATGTGTGTCCATGTATGCTGACAATTCAACCATATACGCATCAGCAACCACAGCTAATGAAGTCACTGAAACCCTTAACAAAGAGTTGCAGTCAAGTCAGTTTTGGAATGGGTGGCCAGTAATAAACTGCTCCTGAACATCTCTAAAACTAAAAGTATTGTATTTGGTACAAATCATTCCCTAAGTTCTAGACCTCAGCTGAATCTGGTAATGAATGGTGATGAAAGTTGAGGAGACTAAATTACTTAGTGTTACTTTAAATTGTTAACTCAAAACATACAGATTCAATGGTTGAAATGATGGGGAGAGGTCTGTCCATAATAAAAAGATGCTCTGCGTTTTTGACACCACGCTCCACAAAGCAGTCCTGCAGGCTCTAGTTTATCTTACCTTGATTATTATCCAATCATATGGTTAAGTTCTGCAAATAAAAACTGAATTAAGCTGCAGCTGGCCCAGAACAGTGGCAGGTCTTGCTCTTCATTGTAATCAGAGGGCTAATATTAATACTATGCATGCCGGTCTCTCTTTGCTAAGAGTTGAGGAAAGACTGACTGTGTCACTTCTTGTTTTTATAAGACACATTCATGTGTTGGAAATTCCAAATTGTTTACAAAGTCAACTTACACACAGCACTGACACACACACTTACCTCACCAGACATGCCACCCGGGGTCTTTTCACAGTCCACAGGTCCAGAACAAATTTAAGGAAACGTACAGTATTATACAAAGCCATAAGTGCATGGAACTCCCTTCCATCTTATATACCGCAAGTGAACAGCGAACCTGGTTTCAAAAAACAAATAAAGCAACACCCCACAGCACAACGCCTCTCCCCCATGTGACCTACGTGTTGTGTGTGTACTGACATGTTCATGTTTGTAACCCTTGTGTTTGTGTTCAGGTCTGTGGGACGCATTTTCAAAGTTTACTAAAAGAAAAATGAGACAATTAATACTTTTTTTCAACTTGAGACTCATTGGCCTTAGCTCATTTTCTGTGAAGAGCAAGTAAAACAACACATTTTCATTTGTCACTGAGTGCACCCCCCCCCCACACACACACACACACATTTATATTACATATGTGGTGTTCGGGGCCACTGAACCCGAGGGAAATAAAAGTGTGGAAAAGTGTGTGTGTAGTAAAAATGAAACATAAAAGTTTGCTGGGTGCCTTCCCTGTTTCTTCCTCCTCCTTGGGCCTGCTGTTTCAACATAGCACTAAGAACCTGTCTGTCTCCCTGCCTTTCTGCCTGTCTCCAACTTTTCTCCCACTCTTTACCCTTTGTAGTGTGTGAAACTACACAATGTCTTACGGGAACCTGCACAATGTTATTACAATACATTATTTCGATACATTGTAAAAAAAAAAAAAAATCAGTAGGAGTGACACAACAAATAAATAGCTTTGCATGTGTGGCTCCTTACCACAATCAATCAGTATGGCAAAAATAATCTCTGCTTAGAGGGCCTTTATTTTGCAGAGAGAGAAGCTAGTGTGGAAGGAGCGTCTTTTACTTTGGAAGATGAATCATTTTCCAAATATGAGGATCATGTCTCTGTCAATTCGAAATCTGACAGTGAGTTGGAAGAAGAGGATGAGATTGACCTTCAGACAGCCCCAGGACCAGCCCATCAGCAACCAGCTTATCAGCAGGCTGCAGGAGGAGAAATTTGGACGTCAAACAAATTTCAAATGGAATGGTCTTCTTGCCCAAGTAATGAGCCAACCCACATGGCTGCCAATGTGACAAGGATACAACCAGGGGCGACGCGGATATGCAGGACATAAAGTCTTCTTTTGAACTGTTCATCACAGACACCATCCAGAAAATTGTTGTGTGCTCTTCATGACTGTCTGGGTGTGTTCGGACCATTCTAGTTTGTTGGTGATGTGGACACCAAGGAACTTGAAGCTCTCAACCTGCCGCACTACAGCCCCATAGATGAGAATGGGGGCGTACTCGGTCCTCCTTTTCCTGTAGTTCACAATCATCTCTTTTGTCTTGATTGCGTTGAGGGATAGGTTGCTAATCTGGCACCACCAGCCCAGGTCTCTGACCTCCTCCCTATAGGCTGTCACGTCATTGTCGGTGATCAGGCCTACCACTGGTGTGTCGTCTGCAAACTTAATGATGGTGTTGGAGTCATGCCTGGCCATCCAGTTGTGGGTGAACAGGGAGTACATGGGGGGACTCACCACGCACCCCTGAGGGGCTCCGGTGTTGAGGATCAGCGTGGCAGATGTGTTGCTACCTACCCTCACCACTTGGGGTGGCGGCCAGTCAGGAAGTCCAGGATCCAGTTGCAGAGGGAGGTGTTCAGTCCCAGGATTCTTAGCTTTGTGATGAGGGCACTATGGTGTTGAACGTTGAGCTGTAGTCAATGAATTGCATTCTCACGTAGGTGTTCCTTTTGTCCAGGTGGGAAAGGGTAGTGTTTAGTGCAATAGAGATTGCATCATCTGTGGATCTGTTTGAGCAGTATACAAATTGGAGTGGGTCTAGGGTTTCTGGGATAATGGTGGTAATGTGAGCCATTACCAGCCTTTCAAAGCACTTCATTGCTACAGACGTGAGTGCTACAAATGTAGTCCTTTAGGCAAGTTACCTTAGTGCCCTTGGGCACAGGGACTATGGTGGTCTGCTTGAAGAAGGTTGGTATTACAGACTCAATCAGGGACATGTTAAAAATGTCAGTGAAGAAACCTGCCAATTGGTCAGCACATGCCCGGAGCACACATCCTGGTAATCCGTCTGGCCCAGCAACGCTTTGCCTGTTGGTTCGTCTGAGGGGATAGCAGGATTTCTTATAAGCTTCCAGGTTAGAGTCCCGCTACTTGAAAGCGGCAGCTCTAACCTTTAGCTCAGTGCAGATGTTGCCTGTAATCCATGGCTTCTGGTTCGGGTATGTACGTCTGGTCACTGTGGGGACGACGTCATCAATGCGCTTATTGTTGAAGCCAGAGACTGATGTGGTGTACTCCTCAATGCAATCGGAAGAATCCCGGAACATATTCCAGTCTGTGATAGCAAAACAGTCCTGTAGTTTAGCATCTGCTTCATCTGACCACTTTTTATAGACTGAGTCACTGGTGCTTCCTGCTTTAATTTTTGCTTGTAAGCAGGAATCAGGAGGATATAATTATATATGTGAGTGAGTGAGATGTGAGTAAAATTCCTGAACTAAGTGTTTTCCTCATCTAGATCTAGATTGCAGCCAGTAGCCACAAGAAGAAGCGCTGCGGTGTGTGTGAACCCAAGAAGGACACGAAGACACAGTACACATGCATGAAGTGCAAGAAATACATTTGCTACACACACACAGTAAAACTCTGTCCCTCATGTTGTGTGTGGACTGGCCTTAATTTGTATTCAATGGGGCCATTTCTCATTTCCATAAAATACTGTATATAAAATTTGTGCGAACATTGGGTGAATAACAAAAACATGAACACCACACACGGGTTCAATGTATGTAAATTGTAAAATCTTTTGTCTGTAATGTCTTTTTCGTTGTGTCAGACCACAGTAATACTAGCTGTCACCATTGGCGTTGACTGTCATCGGCTAATGTGGATCCTAATAAATCAAATCAAAACTTTCAGAAAGTATTCATACCCCTTGACTTTTTCCTTATTTTGTTGTTACAGCCTGAATTCAAAATGGATTAAATATTTTTTTTCTCAACCATCTACACACAATACCCCATAATGACAAAGTGAAAACATGTTTTTAGAAATGTTTGCTAATTTATAGAAAATTAAATACAGGAATATCTCATTTACATAAGTATTCACAACCCTGAGTCAATACATGCTAGAATCACCTTTGGCAGCAATTACAGCTGTGAGTCTTTCTGGGTCTCTAACGGCTTTGCACACCTGGATTGTGCAATATTAAAAAAAAAAATCTTCTTCAAGCTCTGTCAAGTTGGTTGTTGATCATTGGTCTGCTTGAAGAAATTTTTCAAGTAATTCATTTACAGTACATTTAAGTCATTTAGCAGACACTCTTATCCAGAGCGACTTTTTTTTTTTTTTTTTTTTTTTTTTTTTAGGGGTGGATCAGCTTAGTATTGCGGAAAGAATGTTGCTTCCAATGTAATTGTCTGCATCATTTCCATTCCCCCATATTTTTTTGGGTAAATATATATATCCATACACGTATGCATACATATACACATATATACATACACATACCTATATAGACATACATACTTTTTTAAAGAATATGCCTTTATTATCATTCCCCGCGACCCTACCACCAATCCCCCAATTGGAGTAAACTTATAAACACTTCTGCTTTTACCTTCAATTTCTACATCTTATACCTATCTTACAGACACAGTCCACTTTACAATAGTTCTCTCTTATTTGTTCTTAGTCCTTCCTCTATTTCTGTTGTCCATCCAATTTTATTTCCACTTGTAACTGTGCTATTTCACAAAAGCTCCGCACCTATACACATTTCACAGATCCCGTATGCCCTATATTGTTTATCTTGTTATTAGTCCCACCCTTCAGCTCCACCCAACCCCTCCCATCTATCTTCCAACATCATCCATTTCGGATTTCTATTTGCCATACATTTCTCAACTGTGCTGTGATGCTTCACAAAAGACCTGAACCTTCCTATTCTCATAGCTTCTACAGATTGTAAATTAAAAATAAACATCTTTGCCAAAATAATTATTATATTATTGATTGATTGACTATGGCTTTTCAAATCCCCCAGTATTGCTATCTGTAGCGTTAGTTTTAGGCAAATGTTGCAATTCTTCAGCCATTCCTGGACCTGTGACCAAAAACGAGCTACATATGGACAATACCAAAATAAATGATCTAATGACTCTGCCTCCTCACAACAGAATCTGCAGAGCTGGGAAGATTGTATACCCCATATATATAACATTCTATTAGTTGCAAGAATTTTGTACAGTAATTTATATTGAAAAATTCGAAGTTTTGAATCCGGCGTTGTTTTGCGTATCAATTCATAAACCATGTGCCATGGAATGGGTACATCGAAAATCTCTTCCCAACTATTTTGCAATTTGTATGGCACAGCTGTTAGTTTTTTGGTCCTTAAATGAAATTGGTATATGTTTTTATTTATCACACTTTTCTTTAACCATTTTTGTTCTTTAATACAGGGCCGACATACAAGTTCCTTACTTTTTTCCCCTTCTACTTGCCTCTTCCATTTTTGTGGTAATGCTGCAATTAATTGGTTGTAATTTTGGGTAGAGCAGACTTTTCCATATGTCTGTGTTAGCTGCATGTGTGACATAACTCCACCAGTCCTATTTATGATATCATTCACAAAAATTATACCTTTTTTAAACATTTCTTCGATAAATACAGTTTTTTTATCAATTATTATATTTGAATTTAACCACAATATTTGTTGTACTATTTGTTCCGTCCTTTCAGGTGGATTAAACTGAAATTGCAACCAACTTTCTAAGGCTTGTTTAAAGAATAAGGATATTTTGGAGATCATTTCCTTTTCAAACAACCGAAAATGAGCAGGTGTAATCTGAATAAAGGGAAAAAGGCCCTTCTTGAACATAGGATGAGACATTCGTACCAGTTTACTAGAGAACCAGTTTGGATTTAAGTATAACTTTTGTATGACCGATGCCTTTAGTGAGAGGTCTAATGCTTTAATATTTAATAATTTCTGCCCTCCGAATTCATATTCGTTATATAAATAGGCCCTTTTAATTTTATCTGGCTTGCCGTTCCAAATAAAATTGAATATTTTTTGTTCATATAATTTAAAAAACAGGTCACTAGGTGTAGGCAAAACCATAAGCAAATAGGTAAACTGTGATATGACTAAAGAGTTAATTAGGGTGATTTTTCCACAAATAGACAGGTATTTTCCTTTCCATGGTAGCAAGATCTTATCTATTTTTGCTAACTTTCTATAAAAATTTATTGGAGTGAGATCATTTCTTTCTTTTGGGATTTTTATACCGAGTATGTCCACATCTCCGTCAGACCATTTAATTGGTAAACTACATGGCAATATAAAATGTGTATTTTTTAGTGATCCAATACGTAATATGGTACATTTATCATAATTTGGTTTTAATCCAGAGAGGATAGCAAAGGTATCTAGATCCTCTATGAGGCCCTGGAGAGACTCTAGTTGTGGTTTTAAAAGAAAACATGAATCATCAGCGTACAATGACACCTTAGTTTTTAAGCCATGGATTTCTAATCCTTTAATATTAATGTTTGATCTAATTTTAACAGCTAACATTTCGATGGCAATAATAAATAGATATGCCGATAGTGGACAACCTTGTTTTACTCCTCTAGATAGCTTAAAACTTTCTGAGATGTAGCCATTATTTACTATTTTACACCTAGGGTTACTATACATAATTTTAACCCATTTTATAAGAGATTCCCCAAAATTGAAATATTCTAGGCATTTATATATAAACTCCAGTCGTACTTTATCAAAAGCCTTTTCAAAATCAGCTATGAAAACCAGGCCTGGTGTCCCCGATATCTCATAGTGTTCTATTGTTTCCAGTACTTGCCTTATATTATCTCCAATGTATCGTCCATGTAAAAAACCTGTCTGATTAGGATGAATAATATCTGACAAAACTTTTTTTATTCTATGCGCCAAGCATTTTGCTAGGATTTTTGCATCACAACACTGAAGTGTAAGAGGTCTCCAATTTTTTAATTGGACTGGATCTTTATATATACCACTTGGGTCCTGTTTCAGTAATAACGATATCAGACCTTCTTGTTGTGTGTCTGATAATCTACCATTTATATAGGAGTGGTTAAAACAAGTTAATAATGGTCCTTTGAGTATATCAAAAAACGTTTTGTATACTTCCACTGGTATGCCATCCAGCCCTGGAGTTTTCCCATCTTTAAAGGCCCCAATTGCAACAAGCAGTTCCTCCTCTGTAATTTGGCCTTCACATGAGTCTTTCTGTTCAGATGTTAATTTTACATTATTAATAGGAAAAAAATCCATACAATTAGTTTCAGTTAGTGGAGATGGAGGAGCCTGAAACGAAAACATATTCTTAAAGTACTTTACTTCCTCTTTCAAAATATCATTTGGTGAATCATGCGTGACTCCATCATTTGTCACAAGTTTTAATACATTTTTTTTGGTAGCATTTCTATATTGAAGATTGAAAAAGAATTTGGTGCATTTTTCCCCATATTCCATCCAGTTCGCTTTATTTTTATAATATATTACACTGGATCTTTCTTGAATAAGTTCCTCCATTTCTTTTTGTTTTTCCTCTAAATTATTCTGTGCCTCTATGGTACCGTTTTTATTGCTATCTAACTGTACTGTTAGTCCTTCAATTTCCTTTGTTAATATGGACTCTTTTGATCTAAATTGCTTTTGTTTTATAGATGAGTACTGAATTGCATGGCCTCTAAAGGCACACTTAAAAGTGTCCCATACAATAAGGGGATCTGCTGTACCTATGTTATGTCTGAAAAAGTCAGTTATAAAATCTTCTGTCCTAGTTCTAAACAATTTATCATCTAGTAGACTTTGATTAAATTTCCAATATCCTCGCCCACGTGGAAATTCTGTAAGAGAAATATATATGCCAATTATGTGATGATCCGACCGCATTCTATCCCCTATCAACACTTTTTTAACTTTTGGTGCCAGAGAGAATGGAATAAGAAAGTAGTCAAGACGACTAGCTTGATTCAGCCTCCGCCATGTATATCTCACTAAATCAGGGTATTTAAGTCTCCATATATCCACTAATTCCAATATATCCATGACATTCATGATTTCCTTAAGTGCCTGAGGGTGATAATTTGTAGTGTGATTTCCTTTCCGGTCTATAGAGCTATTTAAGACCGTATTAAAATCTCCCATTATAATAATAGTGTCTAGTTTTGCTTGTAGAGTTGATAAGTTCTTATATATATTTTTAAAGAAGCTTGGATCATCATTATTCGGACCGTATAGGTTAACAAGCCATTTTTGTTTATTGTCCAATAACATATTTAAAATAATCCATCTACCTTGAGGATCTGTTTGGACAATTTGCACATTTGGATCAAAATTATTGTTAATTAAGATCATCACCCCTTTTGAATTTCTTTGCCCATGGGAGAAATATATTTTGCCCACCCAGTTCTTTTTCCACAAAACTTCATCTAAAACTGTTGAATGGGTTTCCTGTAAACAATAAATATTATAATCCTTCTCTTTTAGCCAGGTAAATACTGATCGTCTTTTCTTATTATCTGCTAAGCCATTACAATTGTAACTGGCTATACTTATTTCACCACTTACCATGAGACACACCTTTCATTCTTTTAATCAGAATATATTTTTGTAAACGTACTATTAAAAAGTAACATAATGATTGAGTGTCTATATAGTTGTACCATGATATTTGCATTTCTACTAAGTAAACCTCCAATTGGTCCCTACTATTCCACCCGCTAAAAGGCCTCATCTCGAGATGGCTTGTCATCCCAATGCCCGGCAGACCACCCTCGACCCCCTGTATCCCATAGCCCTGAACCGACTGGGATCCATTCTTTGAAAAGAGCATACAGTTCCATTTACCGAATTGAAGTAAATCAATTGCCATATGCATTTCCATTGCCGTCACCTCGATTTGTATTATATATAGCTGTGGATCATCCTCTATTGTCCCTAACATCTTTTACTTCTTCTTTCGCAACAGTTGTGGGATACACACATACACACTCAGCCCTTACCCCCACACAACCATAAGCTCTCTTTCTCAACAGTTGCACCATCCCAGAGCCCAACTCAAGATGGGTCATGATTTCCAAATGCCATTGCAGTTGCAGCTGCATGAGAAGGCCTGCAAGACCGCGCAAAAAAATAAGCAAAAATTGAAATTTATTTACCATTGTCATATCCTAGATAATGGCCGTCAAATGTACACCCTATTCCTGAAAAAAACACCCACAATACGGCCACCAGTCATGACCATGTCCCCACGCATCTCCATGCAGTCCGACCTTGATTCTGTGCCACCAGGGCCACAATAATATACCCCCTCTCTGAATGTCCGAGTGTGACCCCCTCCCCATGGGTTACTGCAGCTAGTGTTGCCAGCACTGCCACTGCCTGGGTGGGGGTACCCCACCGGAATCCCCACCGGCTAGGTACAAGGTCGTCAAGGTTCTCATTAGCAGCTTTGAGAAATTCCTTGTATATTTTCCTCTCCCTTTAGGGGGCTTTGGCTTTGCAGGACCAACCCTGCCAAGCAGGCTCAGAATCTTGAGGGGGCAGTGCTGCTCTTGGTCTCTGACCTCATTTTAGCTGCATATAGACCGCTTACAGCGAGCACATAAAACAGTTAGGGACTTCTCCTTAATATCTGGGTCATTCAGGTGGGTGTCTAGGGTATAGGGCCATAGACAGTACCATTAAAATAGGATAATAATTAGATATAATTTATTAAGATAAAAAAAATGTAGTTTTCCATGATAGGACAATAAATAAATAAGACGTATAATTCATTATAAAAGTATATCCATCATCTGAACAACATTGAAAGCCCTCTCATACCCGGCTCACAGCAATACATTGGCTCTGGGATATGCAACTATTTCATTACTCACTCACTCAACTTTCCAAACATAACAGATAAGATAAAAAATAAAATAACCACAAACCATTCCATCCACACATACTGTGCCTTCTGTTTACTTAGTTTTTATCTTCACTATGTTGAATTAGTGCTTGTGTGTTCAATTAGTTATATGTGAAGATTTATAAAAAAGCTATATTTTTTGTTGTATTGTTACAATCAGTAACCGGGCTTGAATTGTGTTTATTTTCCTCGTCTATGAGAATTTTGTAAATTTTTAAATAACCATGGAGTAGTCTTTGTGTCTCTGAACAACTGGTTATCAATATATAGTTTATCAACTACGAGAGCTACTCGTTTCGCTTTTAATCTGTTTTCTTTGAAAATTGGATACAGAACTTTGCGCCGTTCTGCAATTTCTTTCGGAAACTGATCATTCATGCCAATTTTGGTCCCAGCAAGTCTTTTACCTAGGCTTTTAACCATTATTTTATCTTTAAATGAAGCAAATTTTGCAACGATTGGGCGTTCGTACCTCTGCCCTCTCTGTCCGAAGCGGTGAACACGTTCAAGTTGGATTTTGTCGACAACTTCGCATGGAATCTGAAGCGCTGTACGGAGGAACTCTCTAACTATAGATTCAGGAACTTCTCCTTCTTTTTCTTGGATACCTGTAAGTACCAAATTCTCTCTCATGGATCTAGTTTGAATCTCCAGTAAGGCTTCCTTCAGAACGATGTTCTCTTTTTTAATTCCATTCATTTCGGTTTGAATCTTATTGACTGTCCCTTTTAGCGCGTGTGTTTCCTTCTCCAATGTCGCAGCTTTTTCATCACTCATCTCTAGGCTTGCCTTTAACTCTTTTATATCCTTACTAAGTAATTCAAGTAAACCCAGTTTGTCATTTATTGATTTTAACAGATCAGTTTCGACCTTTACCATTCCCGGTGGTGAGAATATTAAATCGTCAGTATCTGTCGAAGAATCTCGCTTGCGTTTTGTAAACGGTTCCCCTGTCTTATTCTCCGTCATGTTTGGTTGTTGTCTGTGTTCGTAATATTTGTCGATAAATGTCTCTAGTCTTAGGATTTGTTTTGTGTTATTATCCAGATTGAAGGTTTATCACTCACCAGATTATGTAGTGCTAATATTTTAGTCTATTTAGCAGATATTTCGAATATTATGTTTTATCTTGAGGTGCTCTACATAACTTCGTTCAGTCCGCCATTACCTTTACTTTACCTTTACGTCATACGTCACTCTCTTTTTTCCCAATCTCATCATATCCAGAGCGACTTACACATTGGAAAGTTCATACATATTCATCCTGGTCCCCCCGTGGGAATTGAACCCACAACCCTGGCGTTGCAAGCGCCATGCTCTACCAACTGAGCCACACGAGACCACGTGTTTCCATAGATTTCCAAATCGATTTAATTCAAAACTAACTAGGCCACTCAGGAACATTCAATTTCGTCTTGGTAAGCAACTGTATATTTCACCTGCTGAAAGGGGAATTTGTCTCCCATTGTCTGTTGGAAAGCAGTCCGAAACAGGTTATCCTCTAGGATTTTGCCTGTGCTTAGATCTATTCCATTTATTTTTATCTCCCAAAAAATTCCCTAGTCCTTGCGGATGACAACCATACCCATAACAAGGTGCAGCCACCCCCATGCTTGAAAATATGACTAGTGGTACTCAATGTGTTGGATTTGCCCAAACATAACACTTCTGTATTCAGGACATAAAGTTAATTTCTATGCCACATTTTTTACAGTTTTATCTTAGTTCCTTATTGCAAACAGGATGCATGTTGGGAATATTTTTATTCTGTACAGACTTCTTTTCACTCTATCATTTAGGTTATTATTGGGGAGTAACTACTGTGTTGGTGATCCATCCTCTGTTTTCTCCTATCACAGCCAAACCTTTTCTCAATAGGGGGTGCTGTTTTCACTTTGTAAAAATGTTGTTCCCAAATTAAACTGCCTCGTACTCAATTCTTGGTCGTACAATATGCATATTATTATTACTATTGGATAGAAAACACTCTCTAGTTTCTAAAACCGTTTGAATTATATCTGTGAGTAAAACAGAACTCAAGTTGGAGCAATTTTCCTGTGAGGAAGTGAGAAGTCTGAAATCAGGCAGGCTGTTCTGGAGTCAGTTTATTAATTTGCATGTCTTCTATTGGTCGAGATGCACTGCATACGCCTTCCCCTAGATGTCAGCAAATAGTGAGAATTGGAATGGAGTTGCTAGGAAGATCTGAGGCCATATAAATGGTCTTGGAACGTGGGGTGCAGTCTTTTCAACATTCGCCATGACGTGAGACAGACCTCAGGATTGCGTTCTGGAAAGATCCCGTTATAGGCCTTAGATATATCCGGCTCTGATTTTATTCGGTATAGGTGTTAAAGACATCATAATGTTGTTATTTTAAACCGAGTTATATCAGTTTATATCAGTATATTGCGATTTTCGGATATTTCTTAGTGCTGCGTTATAGTGAGTTGGACACGTCTTCGCCACATGGCTAATGTTTACTGCTAATTCCAAAGTTGAAGGCGACAATCTACAACCGACCAACGATTCCTCTGGACAAAGGACAACTTGCCCAAGATTCTGATGGGAGCTCATCAAAAAGTAAGAAGTATTTATGATGTTAATTCGTTGTTCTGTTGAAAAATGTAAAACTACTATTCCGCCATTAATTTCGGTGCGGTCTCGCTTTAACGCACGCTGTATGTCGTAGTAACGTTCATTTTAAAAATCTAACACAGCGGTTGCATTAAGAACTAATGTATCTTTCATTTGCTGTCCAACCTGTATTTTTTAGTCAAGTTTATGATTAGTTACTGATTAGATTAGGTGCCTCTCCCAAGATTTCTCCCGACATTTTTTTGGCAGCTTGGCTACTTTTCTCATTGTATAACCACGATTTGTGCCGCTAAATATGCACATTTTCGAACAAACTCTATATGTATTGTGTAATATGATGTTATACGACTGTCATCTGAAGAAGTTTGAGAAGGTTAGTGAAAAAATTAATATCTTTTGCTGGTTTATTCGTTATCGCTATTTTTGGCTTGAATCAATGCTGTTGTGTGGTTGGCTATTGTAGTAAGCTAATATAATGCTATATTGTGTTTTCGCTGTAAAACACTTAAAAAATCTGAAATATTGTCTGGATTCACAAGATCTTTGTCTTTCATTTGCTGTACGCTGTGTATTTTTCATAAATGTTTTATGATGAGTATTTAGGTAATTCACGTTGGTCTCTGTAGTTATTCTAGTTGCTTTGGTGAGAGTTGTGATGGTGGCTGCAATGTAAAACTATGATTTATACCTGAAATATGCACATTTTTCTAACAGAACATATGCTATACAATAAATATGTTATCAGACTGTCATCTGATGAAGTTGTTTCTTGGTTAGTGACTATTTATATCTTTATTTGGTCGAAATTGTGATAGCTACCTATGCAGGAAAAAAATGGTGGGAAAAAAAGTTGTGTCTTTTGCTATCGTGGTTAGCTAATAGAAATACATATTGTGTCTTCCCTGTAAAACATTTAAAAAATCAGAAATGATGGCTGGATTCACAAGATGTGTATCTTTCATCTGGTGTCTTGGACTTGTTATTTAATGATATTTAGATGCTAGTATTTACTTGTGACGCTATGCTAGGCTATGCTAGTCAGCTTTTTTACTGATGGGGGTGCTCCCGGATCCGGGATTGTGATGGAGTAGAAGTTTTAATTAAGCTTTGTAACTGTTTTAAAATCACTATTGGCGTCATGGTGAAATCCCTGTTTCTTTGTAGTGACTGGGTGTATTGACACATCATCAAAAGTTTAATTCATAATTTCACCTTGCTCGAAGGGATATTCAATGTCTGCTTTTTGTATTTTTAACCATCTACCAATCGGTGCCCTTCTTTGCGAGGCACTGGAAACCCTCCCTGGTCTTTGTGCTTGAATCTGTATTTGAAATTCACTGCAGGACTGAATTACCTTACAGATAATTGTATGTCAGCAGCATACCACCCTGCATACCACTGCTGGCTTGCTTCTGAAGCTAAGCAGGGTTGGTCCTGGTCAGTCCCTGGATGGGAGACCAGATGCTGCTGGAAGTGGTGTTGGAGGGCCTGTAGGAGGCACTCTTTCCTCTGGTCTAAAAAATATCCCAATGCCCCAGGGCAGTGATTGGGGACACTGTCCTGTGTAGGGTGCCGTCTTTCGGATGGGACGTTAATCGGGTGTCCTGACTCTCTGAGGTCATTAAAGATCCCATGGCACTTATCGTAAGAGTAGGGGTGTTAACCCCGGTGTCCTGGCTAAATTCCCAATCTGGCCCTCAAACCATCATGGTCACCTAATAATCCCCAGTTTACAATTGGCTCATTCATCCCCCTCCTCTCCCCTGTAACTATTCCCCAGGTCGTTGCTGCAAATGAGAACGTGTTCTCAGTCAACTTACCTGGTAAAATAACGGTAAAATAAATAAATAAATAAAAATGTGTGGGGTACACCGATGAGGTAGTCATTCAAAAAGCATGTTAAACTCTATTATTGCACACAGAGTGAGTCCATGCAACTTATTATGTTACTTGTTAAGCAAATGTTTACTCCTGAACTTATTTAGGCTTTGTAACGGCTATCGTCATATTCTTCCTCCTCCTCGGACGAGGAGAGGCGAGACGGATCGGACCAATACGCAGAGTGGTTAGGGTTCATAATGATTTATTATAACGAAACTGAAACTGACTTACAAAACAAATAAACTAAGTGCATAAACCGATACAGTACCGTGTGGTGCAACAAACACAGACACGGAAACACACACCCACCAAAACACACGTTAAACCCAGGCTGCCTAAGTATGATTCTCAATCAGGGACAACGATTGACAGCTGTCTCTGACTGAGAATCATACCCGGCCGAACACAAACATCCCAACATAGAAAATCAAACATAGACAAACCCACCCAACTCACGCCCTGACCAACTAAATAAATACAAGAAAAAGGAAAACAGGTCAGGAACGTGACAGGCTTGCCATAACAAAGAGGTTGAATATTTATTGACTGCAGACAATACAGCTTTTTATTTGTAATTCATTTGTAAACATTTCGGAATTACTTACGGAATTATGGGGTATTGTGTGTTGGCCAGTGACACAAAATCTAAATTTAATCAATTTTAAATTCAGGCCGTAAACACAACAAAAATGTGGAAAAAGTCAAGGGGTGTGAATACTTTCTGAATGCACTGTATGTTACCTTTCATTACTTTTATTTCCATCTACTACTTGCATATTTTGCTGCAGTACTTAGCTTGCCAAAGGTTACATCATCATATAATATCTCCAATCAAAGTTATTTTTTTATTTATTTTTTTAACTAGGCAAGTCAGTTTAAGAACAAATTCTTATTTACAATGACGGCTTACCCCGGCCAAACGCTAACCCGGATGACACCGGGTCAATTGTGGGCCTATGGGACTCCCAATCACGGCCGGTTGTGATACAGATAATTCACTCCAAATCTATATTTTGGTACTTTTTTTATCAGTGCACTGTTAATACTGCCCTAAAATGTTTTGCATCGCAGCAGTCAAGTTTTCAAGATATTGGATGTTCATAAAGCAAAGTGTCACCGGCCACATCATCATGATGATACAAAGTTCTGAATGTGGTTTAATTTAGAAATGACTAACTTTCTGGGCGGCGTGCTCAGGTTGACTTTCCCTTGGAATCGCCCAGATACTGTCAGGATTAGTGTAGTCAGTGGACTTTTTTTCCTTTCCATCCATTAGCTTAATTCAACAGGCTGAAAGGACGCCATCTATGATCTCTATGTGATAAACTTGCAGGTAACCTTCCTTGTCCAATTGTTGCTGGATCTTTAATCCAGCCTTCAGCTCCCTTTAAATACGGTGTCTCTGTAAGAGGATTTCTGATGTTAACCCTCAGAACAATACTGCCAGCTGTCACACTCTCACAGACCCCTGGCGGTGTCACAGGCTGGGCTGAGGAGGGGCTGGATGGGCTGATCACAGTGTGGGGATGGAGGGATAGAGGAGAGGGCTGGAACTCTGATGATTGGAGGGGAAAAGAGGGAGTGGATGCAGGCATGGGAGGCAGAGAGGGAGGGATGGGAGGGCTGGGAATAGAGGGCTGGAGGGGAGGGCTGGGTCTCTTGATGGATGGGTGGGGCAGAGCAGAAAGGGGATGGATGGAAGGGAGGGTTGGGTATGATGGGATGGGTGGAAGAGAAAGGGAGGGGATGCCTGGAAAGTGTGTTGATCTCCTTAGTCCAGCACAGATCACCAGGCAGAAAGGAGAGAGGGACGCCCATTCGGACGGTCCAAAAGTATCTTTAAACCTGGAGCGTGAAAGGAGATCAAGAATTGCCCATCTCATCCGTTCCCATTCTTCTTTTCTGTCCTCTTCTCTCTCTTTCATTCTCGTTCCCTCTCTTTTCACCCTCTTCCATCCTGGGTTGGGTCAGTGCTTTTCTATGGGTTGCTGCTGATACAGAGTGGACTGGGAAAGACTAGGGATTTGTGATGGTTGTGGCTCTGGATGCAGTGTGGGTGAGGGTGAAGGGCGTGTGCAAACAGAATGGACTCCTCATTCTGTCTGTGTTGGCTGTGGTCATAGGATGCCTGCTGGGCTTCTTCCTACGGACTAAAAGGCTCACAGAGCAGGTCAGTCTACTTCCTACATACTCCCAACTCCTCTATGTGATTCCTTGGTTGTATTCCATCAGCCACACCCCTCCCGCTGTCATCCCCTGGTCCAACGATGATCTACCTATAAATCCTTTCCTATACCCTACCCAATAAACCCTTTCCTATATCCTACCTATAAACTATTTCCTATACCCTACCTATGAACCCCTTCCTATACCATACCTATAAACCCTTCTTTGCTATACCCTACCTATGAATCTGTGGAAGTAATACTAAACCCAGCGACTCCACATTCCCCCCCGTGTGATGCCATGGTCCAACATGTGCTGTTATCTACAGTATAAAACCTATACTCTACCCTTCCCACAAACCTGTCAATGTACACCCAAATCACTGGTCCAAAAGGCCAAAATACTATTTGTTGTGTGCCCACCTCCTAACCTTGTGTGGTTGTGTTCCTCTATCCCAAAATAAGGTCCTATCTATGTAGACTCCCATCATTCCCCACCCTGGCCGCTATGTGCAAGAAGAGATCCACTGAATGTGTTAAAAAAGAAAGAGTGATATGTTAATTAACATGTATTGTAGTAAGCACCACATGGCAGCTCAATAGCTTCATAGTACGACAAGGTGTAGGGTGAGGAGTGGGTTGCCAAATCCAGGTCTAACTTACATGTACAGCTTTATTGAAACACCTACTCTGACCTTTGATAAGCTGACTGGATCACTGACACCACGCCATCCATAATATTAACCTTTATTTATCCAGTCTAGTCTCATCTAGAGTTCTCTTTTTCTACTGAGAATCTCTTTTTCAAGAGAGACCTGGTCCAATATTAGTCGGTATAAAAAGGTGGAGGTGGCCTTCCGTGCACTATTGTCTCCTGACAGAACCGTACGTTACATCTCAAAGCAGATGTGACACTTGCCCCCCCACCCCTGATCACAGCTTCCCCATGGAGAAGGTCCAGGTCCCATACGCATGAGGGCCAGCGGCTTTCTCTCCCACCTCAGTGTTTATCCCCCTCACCCCCTGTGAGTAAAGCTATATCATATTCTGGAATAGGGCTTAAATATAGCAGGATAGTCCTTCACTCTGACTATGGAGGATTATCATCCAATCAAACAAATGCTTTCCTCCTATCCCTTCGTCGTAACTACAATAACCAAAAGTACCTTTTGTTTATTTATTTAACCTTTATTTATCCAGGCGAGTCAATAAAGAACAAATTTGTATTTACAATGAAGGCCTGAAAACCTCTTAGCCTCTACATATTGAAAGACAAGTTGGAGATTGGAGATTGCTGGAGGCCTCTGACTGTGATTAGTAATTTTGTTGGTTGAGTTGGGGGCTGGGGACTGTTATTTTTTATTATGTGTAATCAGTGGACTATACTATCTGCAATGTACATTAGCCAAAAGTGCCTCTTAGCCTCTCCATTTTGAAAGACATGTTGGAAATATAGAGTGAAGAAGGCCTCTGTGATGTCTGATAAATTACATTGGGCTTTAGGCTGGAAATGTTGGTTGACTTGAGTTGAGGGCTGGGAGCTGTTTGCATTAGTTTTGAAAGTAGATACCTAGATATAATTATTATTTGTAATAAGTGTTTTTTACAGTGTCTCTAGATGTACATTTCTGACATGTTGGAGATAGATGAAGGCTCCTGAGGTTTCATGTAAATTAAAGTGGGCTTTTAGTCCTTTTGGTTGTTGAGTTGACGGCTGGGGGAGATACAGTGACATGACTGTGAACAGGTTAGATGGGTTGAGTGGGCTGTACTTATGTTGGTGGTTGAGTAGAGTTGGGGGCTGGAGATGGACATAGAGATGGAGAGATGGAGAGGAGAAGAAGGGCAATGAGAGGGACAAGCTAACATGTAACCATAAAGAGGTGAAATGGGCCCTGTCATTAGAGGGATGAAGAAATTAGAGTGGGCTTTGATTTAGTCATGCTGGTGCTTTATTTATTAAAAAGTATGGGGGCTGGAGGTGTGCCAAATCCTCTTCCATTTGCAGTGAAGGTTACACAGTCCCACACCACAAAGAGAAAAGGGGAGAGAGAGAGAGAAAGAAAGAGAGAAAGAGAGAGAGAGAGAAAGAAAGAGAAAGAGAGAAAGAAATATAATTAAAAAGAGAACAAGAGAGAGAAGGTGGAAGAGAGACTTAATGTACTGTTGAGTATGAGGCTAAATAGACTGCTTATGGTTTATTATTATTCTGCTGTTCAATGCTGATGAAATCTCTTAGAGCCTGCTACATTGGCATTAGTATCTTCACTGCACATCCTAACGGAACCCAAACCGGCTGCGCGCGTGCGCCATCGTGCGCTATCGTGCATAAATGTATTTTGTCCCCCTACAACAAACGCGATCACGACACGCAGGTTAAAATATCAAAACAAACTCTGAACCAATGACATTAATTTGGGGACAGGTTGAAAAGCATTAAACATGTATGGCAATTTAGCTAGTTAGTTTGCACTTGCTAGCTAATTTGTCCTATTTAGGTAGCTTGCTGTTGCTAGCTAATTTGTCCTGGGATATAAACATTGAGTTGTTATTTTACCTGAACTGCACAAGGTCTTCTACTCCGACAATTAATCAACACATAAAACGGCCAACCGAATCGTTTCTAGTCATCTCTCCTCCTTCCAGGCTTTTTCATCTTTGAAATTATATGGTGATTGGCATCTACACTTTTACCACGACAACCGGCAAAACATTTAGTCTTTCAATCACCCACGTGGGTATAACCAATTAGGAGATGGCACGTGGGTACCTGCTTCTATAAACCAATGAGGAGATGGGAGAGGCAGGACTTTCAGCTCTATCTGCATCAGAAATAGAAAGGAGTTCTATTGGCAACGCAGACGCTCGTTGGTGCGCGCGAGCAGTGTGGGGGCAATTATTGAATAACATTGATTTCTAAATCTATTTTGCGACGCTCGCTCACGCGACGTGTCTGGTCAGCATGTTAAGGTATTGTAATATATCAATATGATCCTATTCATATTCTCTCCAATAGCCCCCACTTCTCACAGTTCAGTGGTTTAAGGACCCTGGCTGTGTTACCTGAAGGTTAGTGCTATCTGGGATCCTTGGGACATCCCTACCCTAAAACCTAACCTTAACCCCTACCTTTATCTTAATCTTATCCATAACCATAACCCTTACCTAACCCTAACCTTAACCATTACCTTAACCATTTTAAATTTCAATGGGGTATGGACGTCCCAAGAATTTGGGATTTGCAAGGACCATTACCTGAATGCCCAGCCTCCACTTCACCTACATATAAATGAAGAGAGATTACAAAATAACCCTAATGAACCATGCACATTGCTTTTAATCAGTATCTGATTCAGTATCTGATTCAATAAGATGGTTGTTCACACACCCTGTGTTGCTGCAGGTGCTCGAATCCCCTGGTCCAACGAGTGATGATCTACCTAAACTCAGCAACAACAAAAAAATATCCTCTCACTGTCAACTGCGTTTATTTTCAGCAAACTTAACATGTGTAAATATTTTTATGAACATAACAAGACTCAACAACTGAGACATAAACTGAACAAGTTTCCCAGACATGTGACTAACAGAAATGGAATAATGTGTCCCTGAACAAAGGGGGGGGGGGGGGGGGTCAAAATCAAAAGTAACAGTCAGTATCTGGTGTGGCCACCAGCTGCTTTAAGTAATGCAGTGCATCTCCTCCTCATGAACTGCACAAGATTTGCCAGTTCTTGCTGTGAGATGTTACCCCACCCTTCCAGAAAGGCACCTGCAAGTTCCCTGACATTTCTGGGGGGGAATGGCCCTAGCCCTCATCCTCCGATCCAACAGGTTCCAGACGTGCTCAGTGGGATTGAGATCCGGGCTCTTCGATAGCCATGGCAGAACACTGACATTCCTGTCTTGCAGGAAATGACGCACAGAAGGAGCAGTATGGCTGGTGGCATTGTCATGCTGGAGGGTCATGTCAGGATGAGCCTGCAGGAAGGGTACCACATGAGGGAGGAGGATGTCTTCCCTGTAACGCACAGCGTCGAGATTGCCTACAATGACAACAAGCTCAGTCCAATGATGCTGTGACACACAGCCCCAGACCATGACGGACCCTCCACCTCCAAATCGATTCCGCTCCCGAGTACAGGCCTCAGTGTAACGATCATTCCTTTGACGATAAATGTGAATCCCGACCATCACCCCTGGTGAGACAAAACTGCGACTTGTCAGTGAAGAGCACTTTTTGCCAGTCCTGTCTGGTCCAGCGACGGTGGGTTTGTGCCCATAGGCAACGTTGTTGCCGGTGATGTCTGGTGAGGACCTGTCTTACAACAGGCCTACAAGCCCTCAGTCCAGGATCTCTCAGCCTATTGCGGACAGTCTGAGCACTGATGGAGCAGGCTATTGTTATTTTACTGCTGCTCTTTCATAATTTGTTATTTTTTATCTCTTACGTTGTTTAGGTATTTTCTTAACTTTTACTGCCTCTGAAACCCGGATCCGGGAACCCCCCCCACCCCCCACCCCCCCCACACTGATTAGCATCGCTAGCATAGCGTCACATTTAAATAGTAGCATCTAAATATCATTAAATCACAAGTCCAAGACACCTAATGAAAGATACAGATCTTGTGAATCAAGTCACCATTTCAGATTTTTAAAATGTTTTACAGGGAAGACAAAATATGTAAATCTATTAGCTAACCATGTTAGCAAAAGACATCCTTTTTCTTTGTCCACCATTTTTTCTCAACACCAGTAGCTATCACCAATTCGGCTAAACTAAGATATTGATAGCCACTAACCAAGAAAAAAGCTCATCAGATGACAGTCTGATAACATATTTATGGTATAGGATAGGTTTTGTTAGAAAAATTTGCATATTTCAGGTATAAATCATAGTTTGCCATTGCAGCCAGCATCACAAATCTCACCAAAGCTCCTAGAATTACTACAGACAGCAACGTGTATTACCAATTTACTCATCATAAAACATTTCTTAAAAATACACAGCACATAGCAATGGAAAGACACAGATCTTGTGAATTCAAACAACATTTCAGATTTTCTAAGTGTTTTACGGCGAAAACACAATGAATCGTTATATTAGCATACCACATATGCAAACGTTACCAGAGCATTGATTCTAGCCAAAGAGAGCGATAACTCAACATCGCCAAAATATATTAATTTTTTCACTAACCTTCTCAGAATTCTTCAGATGACACTCCTGTAACATCATATTACACAATCCATATAGAGTTTGATCGAAAATGTGCATATTTAGCGGCACAAATCGTGCTTACACAATGGAAATAGTGTTCAACTACTCAAGCAATCTGGCCGGCGCCATTTTGAAAATACAAATATTTTTATCAAAAACTATTCATAAACTTGACTAAAAAAATACAGTTTGGACATGAAATGAAAGATGTATTAGTTATTAATGCAACCGCAGAGTTAGATTTTTAAAATTAACGTTACTAGACATACAGTGTGCGTTACAGCCAGACTAGTGACGCAATAACGGCGTCACTAATCACCATTATTGAGTTTACATTTTTCCACATAAAAACGGAATAACATCATAAATAGCTCTTACTTTTCGACGAGCTTCCATCAGAATCTTGCCATGGTGGTTCTTTGTCCAAAAGAATCGTTGCTTGGTTGTAAAACGTTGCATTCATCTTCTGATATAGCAGCTAACACTAGCTAGCCATAGCTATTTTGCCATAACGTGTCCAAATCCTCAAGGCGCAATACTGAGGAAATTCCGAAAAATAGCAATATACTCGCATAATCTGATATAACTCGGTTTAAAATAGCTTCGTTATGATGCTTCTAACACTTATGTCTAATTAAATTACAGATGGATACATCTAACGTTTAAAATTGAGCGTTTGAAAATGGCATCCTGAGGTCCGTCTCTGCGCAATGCTCAGCGTGGAAAGGAAGGCTCCTCTCGCTCCTTGGCCTTTTATAACCTCTGAGAGCTACGCAGCAAGCCCATTCCACTTCTCATTGGTTACTGACATCCAGGGGAAGGCGGGTGCAGTTCATGTCGTTCCATAGGATATTCACAGACTTTCAAAACTGATCTGAAATCAGAGCTTCGCTCTCAGACCATCGCAGTACCTGTCATGGATTTCGCTGTAGAAAGAGTTCTGGGTCAACCACAGACAAAATTCCAACGGCTATAGAAACTAGAAAGTGTTTTCTATCCAATAGAATTAATAATATGCATATTGTACAATCAAGAATTGAGCATGAGGCAGTTTAATTTGGCGACACCCAGAAATAAAAAAATGCTAATTGCGCCACTTATTGGCAAAAGGTTAAAACCACATTATTGGTTAAGGGCTTGTAAGTAAGCATTTGACACTAAGGTCTACTACACCTGCTGTATTCAGCGCATGTGACAAATAACATTTGATTTGATTTGATTCCGAATAGTGATCTTAGATGTGATGACGGGCGCAGTGGGAGAAATGGTTGAGGATAGTAGAGGAGGGATCGGGCAGGCAGACAGCAGACTTGGCTCAGACCAAGTTTGTCTGGATATTTACACCAGGGGAACCAAAGGGTGCTACTGCTGCCCAGTCTGTCCAATCCTATCAGGCAGGATGGCCTGAGGTGTAGAGGAAGGGCACATGAGATCAGTGGAGTGAGTTGGGGGTTTTCATACAGTAGCTATATCTGGGATGAATGTGACTATAACACAATTACTTAATTGATGCTCAAGCTTTCCTCAACTATACACCCTTTTCAGTTCCATGTAGAACCCTTTTTGGTTCCATGTACTATAGAACACTTTACACAGAGGGTTCTACATGGAACCCAAAAAAGGGTCTACATGGAGCCCAAAAGTGTTCTCCAAAGGGTTATCCTATGGGGACAGCTGAAGAACCCTTTAAGGACTCAAGAGTATTCAAGTGTAGAAGTGATCGTTGCAATTCATCAGAGTCAGCCTGGGGGGAATGCACTGCCACTCACTGAGACACAGGGTCAGCAGTTTGGGACCATAGTTATGGAACTCTTATTAATAGACAATAATCTTGAATAGCCTACCATTACAATCAGTAACAGTTTATAATCATGGCCAACCTCTTTAGCAGTGTTAGAGTACTTTCATGAACAGCAAAGTGAATGACTATTTGGTAACACTTCCCTTGACACCCGGCATCATAACGTGTTATGACACAGTCATAACCATGTCTTAATATGTCATAACATAACATAATATACATTTTTTATTTATTTAACTAGGTAAGTCAGTTGAGAACAAATTCTTATTTACAATGACGGCCTACCCCGGCCGAACCCTAACCCGGACGACGGTGGGCCAATTGTGCGCCGCACTATGGGACTCCCAATCACGGCCGGTTGTGATACAGCCTAGAATCGAACCAGGGTCTGTAGTGACGCCTCTAGCACTGAGATGCACTGCCTTAGAGCTCTACTCCACTAATATGGTCAAAACACTGTCATGACACATATATTTAAACCTGTTGTGACATATATTGCATTACGTTATGACTGATTATGACACCTACATAAGAGTGTCAAAACCCACATAACCTACCACACAAGGCAAGAAATTCCATTCCACTATAGCATACTTGTCAACAGTATGTATATGTTAAATGACATTTTTCTGAAATATACCATATTAAATTATGCCTAACCCAATGCTCTGTTGCTGATGACTGGGATGAATGCAGGAGCAGATAGACAAGACAAAATCTTTTTGACTGACGTCTTACATAAACATATATTTTCTTAGTCCAAGTAAAGTGTCACAGGATGGTCATAATGCTTCTTGACAGTGTCATAAAGTGTATTTTCTTAGTCCAAGTAAAGTGACACATGATGGTCATAATGCTTCTTGACAATGTCATAAAGTGTATTTTCTTAGTCCAAGTAAAGTGACACATGATGGTCATAATGCTTCTTGACAGTGTCATAAAGTATATTTTCTTAGTCCAAGTAAAGTGACACAGGATGGTCATAATGCTTTTTGACAGTGTCGTAAAGTGTATTTCATGCAAGTTATTTAAAATATGATGGAAAAAAAACATGACTGTAAAGAATTCATTACAACAATAGCAAAGGACTTAAGAAACAAACTTTCAAACAAAAGGAAACTTCTTCGCAGGCAAAAAATACATTTTGGGGGTTTTGACACTCTTATGTAGGTGTCATAACCAGCCATAAAATATAGCAATATATGTCACTCCAGGTGTAAATATATATATGCATATATATATATATATATATATATATATATATATAGGTCATGACAGTGTTTTGACCATATTATGACAGGTTATGACAAAGGCCAGCTGTTATGACATATTATGACATGGCTATGACCGTGTCATAATGTGTTATGAGACTAGGTGTCAAGTAAAGTGTTACCGACTATTTCTGGACCATGCGGTAATGGCTATGTGCTTGCTGTGCCAATGAATAGTGGCAGACTAGCAGGCGGTGCCAACAACTGTGTTTAGGGGTAGTTTAAATAAGGAGAGGTCTGTTGAAGTTTGTTCTTGTTTAGACCCCGACTGGCTTGGGTTTAAAAGCTGCTTTGGGGCTAAACAATTTTTTAAAATTGTCCTTGAGCATCTGCCCTCACAACAGGGACAGGTGCATGGAGTGAAAGTCTCTGCTGGTTGTTAGTTCTCCTTGAGAGTTTATTGATAGAACAGGATAATGTACTGTAATGACTGGAGTAGCAGGGTTTACAGAGGTCTCCTTAGTATCATTATCAGAGATCTGACACCCGGATGTTGTACTTGTCTCTTCTCTCTTCTTTATGGTCTAAAATTCCATCAAAGTTTATTCCACAGGTGGAGAGAGTCTAAATAACTTTGTGTAAAAGCATGAAGACTAAAATTCAGAATTCAACATGGTGTAAATGTAGTAATCAACAATATATCATGGCATAAAATATTTCCATAATCTGAGAATTTACTGTGGAGTGAGGAAGCTTAATAGTCACGACACATCACATTTGTCCGATTTCAGCCAAGAACAGAATGAAATACAACACAAATATGTTTAGCTTCTTGCATGCAAACTGATCCATAAGCAGAACTGTGTTCAATAACACACTGCTTAGCCAACATACGTCCTCCTCTCTACACTGAGTCTAAAGGGCTCTCCACAGTGATTTCACAGTCTACACAAACGGAGCTCCGTTTGCATCGTGTTGCAAAAATTCAGTAGCACAAAAGTTCGTAGACCTACGTAGAGAGCTATACAAACGAGCCTCCGTCAGATCCGTTGCAGATCCGTTGCAGATCCGTTGCATAGACTGTGTAGAGCCTTTAAGGTACATACTGTAGATAATCCCTTTCTATAGGGATTCAAGCATCATTTGTAAACAGGCTCAGAATCAGAACTCAGAACACAAACATGAAAGTTGTACACTCTTCCCCTCTTGCCTTGCAGTGTTAAGTAATAGGTCTTTGGAATCAGGAATAGGAATCTGAACTAACATGATGCACACATTGAGCAAGAAGCAAGTTCAGCAAGTTCAAATAAGGCAGATGTATTATTTTTGTGTTAGAGAGGGATCTGTGAGCTGCAGAGGACAAGACAGACAGAAGGAGGTTAAAACAGATTTCATTTTTAATTGATGACATGTTAATGCAATAACCCATGTCAACTTAATATGTGAGGTCAACAGTCAATGGCAAAGTGTAAGTACTGACCCTTGTAAAAGACAGTAACAAATATGCTTTTTATTGTTATATAGTCACGGATGTTGTCAAAGTAACACAATGGCAAAACACTTGTTGCCTACAGTAACCACGTTTCCATCCAGTTTTACCTTGAGGAAAGTTCTACCATATAAAAAAAACAATCATAACAGCTGTGATGGAAACAGAAAGTTTCAGTACAATTGGTGGGAACATGGTGGGAATTTTTTGTGTCTGTAAAATTCCTTATGTGAGAAATGGCAGTGGAAACGTCATTATGCGCAAATGTTTGTTAAATAACCGTCATATCGAAGTAAAGTTGGAGTCACACAGTGACATGGTGTGTGGTCCTCCCACTAGGACTCGGGAAAGCATGCAGTTTATTCGTCTACAGAATGAAGAAATTATGATTTTCCTTTCCAATAAATATGGAAGGTCTGATTCTGATGACATGATGATCGATGCTCGACTGCCGTTTGACAAATAAACACATTCTCTCTCCTCTTCAAAATAATCTCATCACGTAGACTAACCTACCCAAACAGTCTACCCGCACTTTATCTGCGAGCTGTTGACTCGAGCGGTCGTGCCAGAGTAGGCACATTTGCTATTTACCGGAAACGTTTTTGTGATAAAACTTTCAGTAGAGTTGAAAATTAGATGGAAACACATTGAACTTTAGATATTTTTTTCGGTACATGAAAACTTAAGTGAATGAGTACAACTTGTGTGCACTACGTCATCACGCACTGATTTTTATCCACAACAAGTCCGTTTGGTGTAAGCACTGGTTGGAAAATCTACATATTTTCTTTATATTCTGTTTTTTTTCTTTTATATTAGCATGAAAATCTGTCACCAATTGGGATGGAAACCTAGCTAATGTACAGTATGTCATACGTTGCTCGATGCAAACTCAAAAGAAGGAGAGTTGAGTGCAAGGTGACCGTGACACTAGCAAAGTACTCTGATTCAATATCAAATTGAGATGGAAAAGTCCATTGTATGAAAAAGCATACAATGTATTAAATAATCCATATCTACACTTTGGGCTTGTTGCTTTGAAGAGATGGAGGATTTTACAACCACACCAGCTACAGTAAAAGCTGTACCTCCAGTCGAAATAGTTGTTTATTCATTGTTCTTGCAAAGTGTTGATGATTACTGCAGAGAATCAGATCACCTTACACGGGACTGGGTGCCAGAGTTTCTGTATAGCCCACTTGTCACTATCTTGCCAAAAAGGCAATGATGAATGTTGCTGTATACAGTCAGGTACCTACAGATGAATGGTTGGTGTATACAGTCAGGTACCCACAGATGAATGGTTGGTGCACTGAATCATCAAGCTTTCACAGTCTCACGTCAGAATTAGACGTTCATCCATGTTTCTGAAACATCAGATTTCAAAGTTGTTCCAAACATCAAATTTCAAAGTGTTTAAGGTTAAATTTAGGCACTAAGTCTGAATTTTTAAGGTTAGGGTTATATTTAGGATTTAACTCCAAATGGTTGAGATAAGGGTTAAGGTTTAGGATAGGCTTAAAACAAAAATGTCAAAAACAACTTTCCATCGCTGGTATCGAACTTGCAACCTTTGGCACCAGAAGCAGATGTTTCCCTAACAACAAAAACCTATAAAACAACTTTCTATCATTGGATTTGAACTTGCAACCTTTGGCACCAGAAGCAGATGTTTCCCTAACAACAAAAACCTATAAAACAACTTTCTTTTTTTTCCTTCTTTTGTTTATACTTTGTTTTTATTGTAGGAACACAAAGAAAGTACAAATAAAGTAAAATAAAAGAACAAAAATGATCTTGCAGTTACAGTGCACTTCATATCTTCATCATCAAATTAGTTACATTAGCATCTTTGAATTAGACCTTTTCCAAGTATGAAACCCATTTTTCCCAGTATTCCTGACCTCTCTCCTGTTGAGTTCTTAATGCAAAGGTCATACGCTCCATGTGGTGTATTTCTTCTACAATGTCTATCCATTGTGTCACTGTGGGAGGGTCTTTTTGTAGCCATTTCCTAGTGATAGCCTTTTTACTGGCTGCCAGTAGGACCTTCAAGAGGTACTTTTCTCTATTGTGTAAGTTATCTGGTATTTCACCCAAGTACAAAGAAATGAATGTTTGTTCGATGTCAAATCCCATTATTTTTCCAATGTTATATCTTATTTCTCCCCAGTAAGTTTCGATTGCGGGGCAGGACCAAAAGATATGAGAGTGGTCCGCCCTCAATAGACTGCATTCCAGTACAAAGAAATGAATGCTTGTTCTATGTCAAATCCCATTATTTTTCCAATGTTAGATCTTATTTCTCCCCAGTAAGTTTCGATTGCGGGGCAGGACCAAAAGATATGAGAGTGGTCCGCCCTCAATAGACCGCATTCTCTCCAACAAGGGTGTGGTGTGCCAGTCTGTTTTGATTTCAGTTTACGTGTTATGAAGAAACGTATAACATTCTTCCAACAGAATTCTCTCCATGACCTTGAGTTGGTGGAGCTTTGTTGAGTCTCTAATATGTTCAACCATGTTTCATCAGTTATTTCAATGTTAAGGTCCTCCTCCCATTTCTTTTTAATATAGTTTGTAGAATGTTTCTTTGAGAATTGAATACCCAAGTAGAGATTTGAAATCGTTTTTTTGTTACTCCCCAAGTTGTATGCGTTAGTGAATACTTGGATTAATTTTGAAGTTGCTCGAGGGTCAGTCACTTTTATCTCCCTTAAGAAATAGTGTCGGACTTGTAGCTATCTGTAAAAATCTTGTTTATCCAAGCCATGTTTTTTACTTAAGTCCTGGAAGTTATCTAGGTCCCTATTCCTTATAATTGTACTGAATGATGTGATGCCTTTCTGCGTCCATTGTTTAAATCTGCTGTCCTGAGTTGCAGGGATGAAGCTGGGGTCGTATGCGGGCCAACTCAGCAGTTTGATCTCTCTGTCTAAATTATTTTGCTTAACTACCCTAAACCATGTCTTCAGAGAGAAATTAATCCACTGATTTTGTCTATTGTATATTTCTTTTACCATGTCCTTATTTCCCAAAACTGACTGTATGGGTATCCCTGTCAAAGTAGTCTCGATGTCTTTCCATTTGGATTCGTATTCTGAATTGCACCAACAAACCAGGGGTCTCAATTGGGCTGACACATAATAATCTTTTAGGTTTGGTAAGGCCATACCCCCACAGTTTTTTGGTAATTGTAATGTTGTATATCTAGTTCTTGGTCTCTTACTGTTCCAGATAAACCTTGATATCCGTTTATCCCATTCCCTAAACTGTTTAGGTGGGATTTCTATGGGCAGTGATTGGAACAAATACAATAACCTCGGCAGGATGTTCACAACTTTCTATCGGTGGATTTGAACTTGCAACCTTTGGCACCAGAAGCAGATGTTTCCCTAACAACAAAAACCTATGAAACAACTTTCTATCGTTGGATTTGAACTTGTAACCTTTGGCACCAAAAATCTCAAAAACAACTTTCTATTGGTGGATTCGAACTTGCAGCCTTCCGCAACCTGTTTAACATCCTCAGACATCTAATGCAGACTGACTCATATCAGGGGTGACCTGGCTGGAATCCAGGGAGTTTGGATGCCCTGGGAGGCGATGGCAGTGGGTTAGGGATGTTGTTTTTCAAGCTGTTCTGGCTCTCCTTGTTGTGTCACTTGGCTGTTAAAAACAAGTATCTCTTAAATGGACCTTTGGCAGCAGCTGCCCCTCGTGCCACACACACACACACACACACACACACACACACACACACACACACACACACACACACACACACACACACACACACACACACACACACACACACACACACACACACACACACACACACACACACACATAAACACGACACACACACACACATATACACACAAACAAACACCCTCTCAGATACACATCCGCTGGCCATACGCAAGTGCTGATCCTGCTCTTAAACTGCAAACTAAGCTCTCTCGGCCTAATGCAGAGCAGAAAAGCTCTTTAGCTGTCATTATCATGTACCATCCTCTCTCTCCATCGCTCTCTTTCACTCCTATATGTGTCTCTACTCCACTTTCTCTATAGACCGTTTCTAGGTCTGTCTTCCTCTCACTCTGCCTCTATCAACCTCTCTGTCTCTCACTCTGCCTCTCTCCACTTCTCTGACTCTCTCACTCTGCCTCTCTCCACCTCTCTCTCACTCTGCCTCTAACCACCTCTCTGTCTCTCACTCTGCCTCTATCCACCTTTCTCTCTCATTCTGCCTCTATCCACATCTCTCTCTCACTCTGCCTCTATCCACGTCTCGATCTCTCACTCTGCCTCTCTACACCTCTTTGTCTCTCACTCTGGCTCTCTCCACCTCTCCGTCTCTCACTCTGCCTCTCTCCACCTCTCTCTCTCACTCTGCCTCTCTCCTCCTCTCTCACTCTGTCTCTCTCTCTCACTCTGCCTCTATCCACCTCTCTGTCTCTTATATTGCCTCTATCCACCTTTCTCTTTCTGGTATTTCACCCAGTAGACATGGGAGTTATTCAAAATTAGATTTGTTTTCGATTTCTTTGTGGATCTGTGTAATCTGAGGGAAATATGTGTCTCTAATATGGTCATACATTTGGCAGGAGATTAGGAAGTGCCGATCAGTTTCCACCTCATTTTGTGGGCTGTGTGCACATAACCTGTCTTCTCTTGAGAGCCAGGTCTGCCTTCAGCAGCCTTTCTCAATAGCAAGGCCATGCCCACTGACTCTGTACATAGTCAAAGCTTTCCTTCATTTTGGGTCAGTCACAGTGGTCAGGTATTCTGCCACTGTGTACTCTCTGTTTAGGGCCAAATAGCATCCTAGTTTTCTCTGTTTTTTTGTTAATTCTTTCCAATCTGTCAAGTAGTTCTCTTTTTGTTTTCTCATGATTTGGTTCGGTCTAAATGTGTTGCTGTCTTGGGGCTCTGTGGGGTCTGTTTGTGTTTGTGAACAGAGCCCCAGGACCAGCTTGCTTAGGTGACTCTTCTCAAGGTTCATCTCTCTGGAGGTGATGGCTTTGTTATGGAAGGTTTGGGAATCAAATCAAAGTTTACTAGTCACGTGCACCGAATACAACAGGTGTAGACCTTACAGTTAAATGCTTACTTACTAACCAATAGTGCCAAAAAGGTATTAGGTAAACAATAGGTAAGTAAAGAAATTAAACAACAGTAAAAAGACAGGCTATATACAGTAGCGAGGCTATTAAACTAGCGAGGCTACGTACAGACACCGGTTAGTCGGGCTGATTGAGGTAGTATGTACATGTAGATATGGTTAAAGTGACTATGCATATATGATGAACAGAGAGTAGCAGTAGCGTAAAAGAGGGGTTGGCGGGTGGCGGGTGGCGGGACACAATGCAGATAGCCCGGTTAGCCAATGTGCGGGAGCACTGGTTGGTCGGCCCAATTGAGGTAGTATGTACATGAATGTATCGTTAAAGTGACTATGCATATATGATAAACAGAGAGTAGCAGCAGCGTAAAAAAAGGGGTTGGGGGGGCACACAATGCAACTAGTCTGGGTAGCCATTTGATTACCTGTTCAGGAGTCTTATAGCTCGGGGGTAAAAACTGTTGAGAAGCCTTTTTGTCCTAGACTTGGCACTCCGGTATCGCTTGCCATGCGGTAGTAGAGAGAACAGTCTATGACTGGGGTGGCTGCGGTCTTTGACAATTTTTAAGGCCTTCCTCTGACACCGCCTGGTGTAGAGATCCTGGATGGCAGGCAGCTTAGCCCCAGTGATGTACTGGGCCGTACGCACTACCCTCTGTAGTGCTTTGCGGTCGGAGGCCGAGCAATTGCCGTACCAGGCAGTGATGCAACCGGTCAGGATGCTCTCGATGTTGCAGCTGTAGAACCTTGAGGATCTCAGGACCCATGCCAAATCTTTTTAGTTTCCTGAGGGTGAATAGGCTTTGTCGTGCCCTCTTCAAGACTGTCTTGGTGTGTTTGGACCATTCTAGTTTGTTGTTGATGTGGACACCAAGGAACTTGAAGCTCTCAACCTGCTCCACTACAGCCCCGTCGATGAGAATGGGGGCGTGCTCGGTCCTCCTTTACCTGTAGTCCACAATCCTCTCCTTAGTCTTGGTTACGTTGAGGGATAGGTTGTTATTCTGGCACCACTCGGCCAGGTCTCTGACTATAGGCCCTATAGGCTGTCTCGTCATTGTCGGTGATCACGCCTACCACTGTTGTGAATCACTTCGTTTTAGGTGGTTGTAGAGTTTAACAGCTCTTTTCTGGATTTTGATAATTAGCGGGTATCGGCCTAGTTCTGCTCTGCATGCATTATTTGGTGTTTTATGTAGTACCCAGAGTTTACTGTCAGGGCCCAGGTCTGACAGAATCTGTGCAGAAGATCTAGGTGCTGCTGTATGCCCTTTTTGGTTGGTGACAGAAGCACCAGATCATCAGCAAACAGTAGGCATTTGACTTCAGATTCTAGTAGGGTGAGGCCGGGTGCTGCAGACTGTTCTAGTGCCCTCGCCAATTCGTTGATATATATGTTAAAGAGGGTGGGGCTTAAGCAGCATTCCTGTCTCACCCCCCGGCCCTGTGGAAAGAAATGTTTGTGTGTTTTGCCAATTTTAACCGCACACTTGTTGTTTGTGTACATCGATTTTATAATGTCGTATGTTTTACCCCCAACACCACTTTCCATCGATTTTTTATAGCAGACCCTCATGCCAAATTGAGTCAAAGGCTTTTTTATCTCTCACTCTCTCTCTCCATATCCTCTCTCTCTCTTCACCCTCTTCTCTCTCTCTTTCTCTCTCTCTATGTCTCACCCTCTTCTCTCTCTCTCTCTCTCTCTCTCTCTCTGTCTCTGTCTCACCCTCTCTCTCTCTCTCTGTCTCACCCTCTCCTCTCTCTCTTTCTCTCTCTCCATCTCCTCTCTCTATGTCTCACCCTCATCTCTCTCTCTCTCTCTCTCTGTCTCACCCTCTTCTCTCTCTCTCTATCTCCTCTCTCTCTGTCTCACCCTCTTCTCTCTCATCTCCTCTCTCTCTATCTCACCCTTCTCTCTCTCTCTCTCTCTCTCTCTCTCTCTCTCTCTCTCTCTCTCTCTCTCTCTCTCTCTCTCTCTCTTTCGCTCTCTTTCTCCCTTTCTCTCTCTCTCCCTCTTCACTCTCTCTCTCCCTCTCTCCACTCTCACTCCCTCTCTCTCCCATTGCTTTGCTATGTGTGACTGTGTAACCCTCTGCACGTTGAGGAATATTTGGCCGTGAGCCATTCACAAGACACTGTATAGAACACCGTTTACACATGATTATTCTATTTGGGTAGCTAGCTGAGAAATGAAAAACATCATTCTTATGGATGACATTGATATGAACCTCATTTAATCATAATGGGTCCTGTTTTTCCAATATAAGAACTCTTGTCAAATCAACCACCAGTATGACTAAGTCAAAGCCCACTCTAATTTGTGTAACCCCAAAAGCCTCTTGAAAATCAATCAATGCTAAGTATGAATGTTAATCTCTCTCTCTCTCTCTTTCTCTTTCTCTTTCTCTCGATCTGTTTGTATTCCCGGTAACACTTCATTTGGATCCTCTACAGATTATCTACAAACTATCAGTAACATTTATCCTAACCCTAAACGTAACCCCAACCCTTACCCTAAACCTGACCATAACCGTAGCAAGCAGTTGCTAATCAACAGATAGGTTGTCAGTTGTGGAAAAAGTACCCAATTATCATACCTGAGTAAAAGTAAAAATACCTTAATAGAATATAATTCAAGTGAAAGTGAAAGTCACCCAGTAGAATACTACTTGAGTAAAATTAAGCAAACCCGACGGCACCATTTTCTTGTTTTGTTTGTTTGCGGATAGCCAGGGGCACTCTAATATTCAGACATCATTTACAAAATGAACCATTTGTGTTTAGTGAGTCCGTCAGATCAGAGACAACAGGGATGACCTTTTGATAAGTGCATGAATTTGACAATTTTCTTGTCCTGCTAGCCATTCAAAATGTAACAAGTACTTTTGGGTGTCATGAGAAATGTATGGAGTAAAAAGTACATTATTGACTTTAGGAATGTAGTGAAGTAAAAGTAAAAGTTGTCAAAAATATAAATAGTTAAGAAAAGTACAGATACCCCAAATAACTACTTAAGTAGTACTTTAAAGTATTTTTACTAAAGTACTTTCCACCACTGTAGTAGAGCATCTACAGAGGGACTATCCAAATAAATTGTGACCGTATTCCATTTTGTAAGTGGACATGTGTTACGCTCGTCGTTGAATGAATGAGACCAAAGTGCAGCGTGGAAAGTGTTCATGATAATTCAATACTGAAACACCGACAAAACAACGAAATTTAAACGAACGTAAAGTTCTGCAGGGCTATACGGCAACTGTGCAAAAACAAGATCCCACAAACTAGGGTGGAAAACAGGCTGCCTAAGTATGATTCCCAATCAGAGACAACGATAGACAGCTGCCTCTGATTGGGAACCATACCAGGCCAACAAAGAAATAGAAAACTAGAATGCCCACCCAAATCACACCCTGACCTAACCAAATAGAGAAATAAAAAGGCTCTCTAAGGTCAGGGCGTGACAACATGACACAACTCTACTGTTATATTCTCTTTTCATGCTCTCTCTCTCTCTCTCTCTCTCTCTCTCTCTCTCTCTCTCTCTCTCTCTCTCTCTCTCTCTCTCTCTCTCTCTCTCTCTCTCTCTCTCTCTCTCTCTCTCTCTCTCTCTCTCTCTCTCTCTCTCTCTCAATTCAATTCAATTCAAGGGGCTTTATTGGCATGGGATACATATGTTAACATTGCCAAAGCAATGCTCTGTTTGCATTCCCTTTTGAAAGTGGGCATAAATCAATATGACTCAAAGCACTGAGATGCAATTCTTTGCTGTTATTTTCTCTTTTCTCCTTTCATGCTCAATGTCATTCCATATCTACCAGAGAACTCTACAGGTATAACCAGTGTCTACAGTTATGATCAGTGCTCAGCTTTCTAAAGAAGACCCAAATTAAAGGCAAACCCTAGACCTGCCAAAACCATGCTCAAGTTGTTTTCTAAAAACCCCTTGGAAGTGTGGCTGTGTAATTGTGTTACTCTGCTAAACTGAATTCTGCATGCCGGTAAACATCCCTTAGTTGTGAGAGTAGTAGCATTCCACTGATTACTTTTAGTGTGTGGTTTTAAGGCTGAGTGACATAACATATACAGTGCATTTGGAAAGTATTCAGACCCCTTCACTTTTTCCACATTTTGTTACGTAGCCTTATTTAGCCTTATTCTAAAATTGATTAAATTGTTTTTTCCCTCATCAATCTACACACAATACAAATCAAATCAAATCAAAGTTTATTTGTCACGTGCGCCGAATACAACAGGTGAAATGCTCACTTACAGGCTCTAACCAATAGTTAGAGCCTGTAATGACAAAACAAAATAGGTTTTTAGACATTTTAGCATTCCTGCTTATAAGCAAAAAACTAAAGCAGGAAATACCAGTGACTCACTCGATACGGAAGTAGTCAGATGAGGCGAATGTTAAGCTACAGGACTGTTTTGCTAGCACAGACTGGTATGTTCCGTGATTCATCCAATGGCATTGAGGATTATAGCACATCAGTCACTGGCTTCATTAATAAGTTCATCGACAATGCCATGGAAAGCAGGCAACATCCGCATCGAGCTGCCGCTTTCAAGCAGCGGGACACAAATCCAGACGCTTATAAGAAATCCCGCTATGCCCTCAGATGAACCATAAAAAGGCAAAGGGTCAATACAGGACTAAGATTGAATCCTACTACACTGGCTCTGACGCTCATCGGATGTGGCAGCTGGTGCTCATCGGATGTGGCAGGGCCGTGAGCTGCCCAGTGACGCGAGCCTACCAGACGAGCTAAATGCCTTTTATGCTCGCTTCGAGTCAAGCAACACTGAAGCATGCACGAGAGCACCAGCTGTTCCGGACAACTGTGTGATCACACTCTCCGTAGCCGATGTGAGCTAGACCATTAAACAGGTCAACATTCAAAAGGCCGCGGGGCCAGATGGATTGCCAGGACATATACTCAGAGCATGCGCTGACCAACTGGCAAGTGTCTTCACTGACATTTTCAACCTCTCCCTGACCAAGTCTGTAACATCCTACATGTTTCAAGCAGACCACCATAGTCCCTGTGCCCAAGAAAGTGAAGGTAACCTGCCTAAATGACTACCGTCCCCTAGCACGTCGGTAGCCATGAAGTGCTTTGAAAGGTTGGTCATGGCTCACATCAACACCATCAACCCAGAAACCCTAGACCCACTCCAATTTGCATGCCGCCCCAACAGATCCACAGATGACCAATCTCCATCACACTCCACACTGCCCTTTCACACCTGGACAAATACAACACATATGTGATAATACTGCTCATTGACTACAGCTCAGTGTTCAACACCATAGTGCCCACAAAGCTAATCACTAAGCTAATGACCCTGGGACTAAACACCTCCCTCTGAAACTGGATCCTGGACTTCCTGACGGGCCAACCCCAGATGGTAAGGGTAGGTAACAACACATCTGCCACGCTGATCCTCAATAGTGGGGCTAAGTCCACTCCTGTGCGTGCTTAGTCCCCTTCTGTACTCCCTGTTCACCCATGACTGCGCGGGCAAGCACAACTTCAACACCATCGTTAAGTTTGCTGATGACCAACAACGACGAGACAGCACATAGGGAGATCAGAGACCTGGCCGTGTGGTCCCAGGACAACAACCTCTCCCTCAACATGATCAAGACTAAGGAGATGATTGTGGACTACAGGAAAAGGAGTGCTGAGCGCGCCACAATTCTCATCGACGGAGCTGTAGTGGAGCAGGTCAAGAGTTAAGTTCCTTGGTGTCCACAAACTATCATGGTCCAAACACACCAAGACAGTCATGAAGTGGGCACGACAAAACCTTTTCCCCCTCAGGAGACTAAAAAGATCTGGTATGTGTCCCCAGATCCTCAAAAAGTTATACAGCTGCACCATCGAGAGCATCCTGACCGGTTGCATCACTGCCTGGTATGACAACTGCTCGGCACCCAACTGTAAGGCGCTAGAAAGGGTAATGCGTACGGCCAAGTACATCACTGGGGCCAAGCTTCCTGCCATCCAGGACCAATATACTAGGCGGTGTCAGAGGAAGGCCCAAAAAATTGTCAAAGACTCCAGTCACCCAAGTCATAGACTGTTCTCTCTGCTACTGCACAGCAAGCGGTACCGGACCGCCAAGTCTAGGTCCAAAACGATCCTTTACAGCGTCTACCCCAAAGCCATAAGACTCCTGAACAATTAATCAAATGGCCACCGGACTATTTACATATACCCCCCAGCTGCTTCGCGCTGTTTATTATCTATGCGTAGTCACTTTACCCCTACCTACATGTCCAAATTACCTCAACTAACCTGTTCCCCTGCACATTGACTCGGTACCGGCACCCTTTGTATATAGCCTCGTTATTGTTATGTTATTGTGTTACTTTTTATTTAATTTTTTACTTTAGTATATTTAGTAAATATTTTCTCAAGTCTATTTCTTGAACTGCATTTTTGGCTAAGGGCTTGTAAATAAGCATTTCACGGTAAGTGACAAATAAAATTTGACTCGTTTTGATTTGACACATGTATTTAGGAACATTCTCCCATTCTTCCCTCTCAAGCTCTGTCAGGTTGAATGGGGAGTGTCACTGCACAGCTATTTGCAGGTCTCTCCAGAGAGTCTCATAGCAAAGGGTCTGAATTCTTATGTAAATAAGGTATTTCAGATGTATTTGCACAAATTTCTAAAAACCTGTTTTTGCTTTGTCATTATGGGGTATTTTGTGTAGGTTGATAAGAAGTTTTTTATGTAATCAATTTTAGAATAAAGCTGTAACTTTAATACTTAATACTTTCTGAATGCACTGTACAGTACACAAAATTACCTCAGCCACCCACTAGTCATGCATGGTTACACACAGGGATGTATTAGTAAATAATAATGGTTGGGTTAACGCTGATTGTCGTTCATGGTGAATAAAGTAATGATCCTTATAGTTTCCATGATAGGTGGGTAAATGCCTGTGCAAAATAAGAAAGGTGCCCTCCACTACACCACTGGTTTAACACAACAGAATGTGACGTCAACATCAGAATGCTTTAAGGTGATAAAATGTGGTCTGACTTTATCTGCACGATCAGTCCATCATAAATCACCCTAAAGGTTGTACCTTTTAAGGTTGTCAACTGCAAAGCTGTAGACTTTCAAGTCACTGCAATTGCTGGGGTTTCCCCATTGGGCACAGATGTCAATTCAACGTCTATTCCACATTGGTTCAACATAATTTCATTGAAATTATGTGGAAATAACTGAGTCAACCAGTGTGTGACCAGTGTGTATTTTGCTCTGAACACCGAAGTGCAGGTAAACATAAGCAGACTATGACTATGGCCCTACATAAAAAATATATGTTTATCTCACAGACATGGCATGGTATGGAGATTTACGTCATGTCACGTTTTATCCATTACTCTCACTCTCTCTCGCTCACTCACTCTCTTTTCGTCTTTACGTGGATATGTATGTGTCTCTCTCCTGCTCTCTCCCTCTCTCAATCCATATCTTTCTCCCTCTCTCCCCATCAATTTCTTTCTCCATCTCTCTACTTCTCTCTCTCCTCTATCTCCTCTGTGGACAGGAGAAGATAGCCTCCCCCTGCTGTGACCTATAAAATGGATAATGCTCCATCGACTCCTGTGGCAGATTCACCTAGCCATGCCACCAAAGTGTTAGCATAGAGTAAAGAAGCTTTTTCAAAGTTTTGATAAACTGCCAACTTCCCTCTGACTGGGCTAAACATGTTGGAGGATGGAGGTTGACTTGAGTTAGGGGGGAGGGGTAGATGGAGAGAGAGAGGAACGGTGGGTTGTTGATGGGTGCTCTGGATCAAGGCTAGTTTTAGGACGTGTGGTGTGGAAGTGTCTATGTGTCGAGGGTTACATCTGAGGTTTTGTACATGAAAGTACATGAAAGTACAATCAGGGCTGCCTGATTCTCTTGTCAAGATTTACTTTCATCTAAAGAGTTGATTTTCTTTGGGATGTTTCGGAGAAGCTTGTCTGTTAAGTCTGCAGAGTTTTCTGTCCTACTGTCCATTCTACTATTCCTCACTGTTAGCTCTCCTTTTCAGTAATTCAGAGTAATTGTCAGCCTAGGATATCGCTCTGCGCTATTGGCTACACCTGTTAAATACTGAGCTGCCATCAGAAACTAACTTCATAACAACTGTCAGCAGTCAGTCGGAGTTAATGTGTTAGATCTAAGCAAAACCTATAATCTGATAAATTCAAGACCACTCCAACACATGTTGCAATGCAATACAATACATCCCACTGGGAAAAAATACTGGTTGAATCAACATTGTTTCCATGTTACTTCAACAACAAAAATTAATGTGATTGTAATGCCCGGGGTGTAGTGGAGGAAGAAGTCAGACGCAGGAGACAGAGAGTTCAGAGTAGCGCTACTTCTTTATTCACCACACCGGTGAAAACCACTCAAAACACCACTCCACTCAAAACAAATGCCCCAAAACACAGGGGAACTACACAGTCCCGGAAATAACTCACGTACACGAACAACCGTGACTTACAGGCGTGTACACGAGTACACATGAAACAATCCCGCACACCCAGCAGGCGGGCCGGCTGGATAATAAAGCCCAACTAATTAACCTAACTAAAAACAGGTGTAACTAATAAACAGGGGGAGGGGGAGGAAAAGATCAGTGGCAGCTAGTAGGCCGGGGACGACGACCGCCGAGCGCCACCTGAACAGGAAGGGGAGCCACCTTCGGTAGAGGTCGTGACAGTGATGACGTTGAATCAACGTG